>NC_030994.1:707273-842395 GCF_000149955.1 Fusarium oxysporum f. sp. lycopersici 4287 | reverse complement strand
GTGCCTTCGAGATGCAGCACGTTGACCACTGCTTTACTATCAATCAAATAACTGCGGTATGCGTCACGTAGTGGCTGCGTGGGTGGAAGTGAGGACCAATTCCCTCATGGCTACGACGCACTTCTAAGCGCATGCCTGATGTTTCTTAAGTAAATGGCAACCGACATTTTTATCCCTCCAGAAAAAGCACACTCCTTCTTCAAACTGTGCTTAGATGGTTATTTGAAAGCGAGGATGATATGGTTCCATCTCCCAATCTCACCGATCCAAGCCCTTTTCAACTCCTCCCGGAATAGTGGCCATGATATTATTGAACATCAGATACGGGTACTTCAGATATTCATCAACCATCTAACTGAGCATGCTCAGGTATACTGGTAAGTGATACGTAGAAGAACAAGAGGTCATACTGACAAGTAGCAGGGCTAAGATTAGGACCTTTGGGCTTACTGCTGGGTTCGAGTTCTCTGCAGATGAGAGCATGCAAAAGAAAGTTCTACGTTACGCTCTGAACTTGAGAAAGGAGGTCACTTCGGGCAATACTGGCGCAACCCACAGTACGGTTCTGCATGATGTGATACATTGCCTTGCCAGAGATGGCGGCCATCAATTTTATGGCGCAACGACATATCACCAAGTGGCCAAACTCCTCATCAAAAGCGGAGCCGATGTCAATGCGCAAGACTCAGAACTCGTAACCCCCCTACACCTGGCTGCTGGCTATGGTCAAATGGATATGGTGTTGTCACTCTTGAGAGCGGGCGCCAACCCGAATCTTTTGTGTGCCCACGGCTCATCAGCCCTGGAGCGATCTCTCGCCCACGGCGACCTCCAAGTAACTCGCTGCCTATTGGAAAACGGCGCAAGCCCTGTGACATTCTACAACATTCCTTTCGAAGCGGTTCATGGCGATGTGGATGTCCTTCGCCAGTTGATTGAGCTTGGGGCGGATCCCTACGAGGCAAGCCCAGGCACCGGAAGTACTCTCACGAGTGCGATTTCTGGGGGTGCCGAGGGCATGTCATTTGTTCTGAACGGAAACTTTGACTTTTATCGACTTGCAGAACAGGAACCGCTCTTACTCAGCGAGATTCTTGCTAATAGGAATTTATCGCCCATGGAGCTCAAAGCGATCATCAAGCGCATGCCACGCAAGTATCGTGCTCGCTTAGTGAACTCTGAACCGGAGGAGAAATACACTCCAGCATGTTCCGTTATCCTTGATGACGATCCGAAGCTCCTGCAGGTGCTACTTGACGTCGGTCTCGACATTGAGCGCGAGTGGCATGGGAAGGGAACACCATTGATGTTTGCTGCTAGCATCGGAGCCTTCAAATGCTTCAAGCTCCTTGTCCGTCACGGTGCAAGGCTGGCATACCTCACAACCGGAAGACGAGGTGAAGTCATTGCGAGATCTGTCACCGAAGCAGCAAAGCTCTACCCCCGCCTACTTCAATGGGCCTTGATCGATCGTCACTACGAGACAAAGTGTCTCACACAAGCAGCACACAACGGACCTTTTGTCCCTATAAAACCATGGTCTGGCCGACGAAAGGCGGCATACAAAGTATCAGGCTGCGGTGATGAGATCCCCGAGCTGCCAACAGAGTCTACGATGGACTTGCTCACCCGAGTTGCGAGGATGAAGAGGGGTATGAGAGGGAGAGTATTGCCTGTCCTCCTTTGTGATTTTGTGCCGGGATTTGCGCAGTTTTAGTTGTACACGCGCACCCGCATGTATGTTGAGAAGCCAAAGGTTCCGATGCGTAGAGCCTAGCGGCCTTCTGTATGATTACTTACTGGGGATTGCTTTGTATGATAGGACGGGATGCATTTGAGGCAAGGTGTTGAAAAGGACTGATAGGATAGTTCAGATGATAATTGTAATTGTAACTCAAATGAAGACATGTATTGTAATGAAGTGGCGCCAAAACTGGAGGCAAGAAAATTTAGGACCTTTATCCCAAACAACAAAAAGATTTAGGCAAGTTTAGTCCAACTTAGTAGGTCTTTAGACCGTTTGATTATGTCTCTTGATCAAGACCAGTAGCATCAGCGTAGCAAAAGTCTCGCCCTATTTTAAATGAGTTTTAAACGCAAGACCAGAAGAAGCAAGTATTTAGGTCCTATCTTTGACCTTGTCGGGGTACTAATTCAATGTCTTGACGATGAACAGTGGCAGGCGAGGTAACGCTACACTCGAACCAAAAAAAGAAACGACCAGAAGGCATACCGTGATATTATCTAGAACAGACTACATCCTGGATCTACCGGTATTTTAGTCATGGCAATGATGTAGGGTCGAAGAATTGGAGCCTTTGTAGCGTCGAGATATTCAAACTTGTATACAAGATGATGGGTTCGAGGGAGTGTTGGATATCGAATGTAGGATCTCCTGACCCAAGCAACTAGAAGAAAAGTACAATCGTCAAATCGAGTTAATGTAAAGATTGTAAGAGACATAACACTGGATTGTGCTCAGTCGAGGAAACCTGAGGAGATGTATCGATGTACAGGAGGACGAGCCTGCGAGGCAAGGGGTTTCATCGTGAAGCTGATGGAAGATAGCTGTCTGGCCAGGAGTGATTATACATGGACGGAATATCATAGAACTGGTCTGCAATCTCAAGGTTGAAAAGATCATAAACGCAAAGATAGCTTTGTCTCTCGGCATATCACTCGAGTATTGGGGGATGGGGAAGAAATTGCCATCTGAATATCGTCTTTGAATTTTTGGAGCGGGCAGCTTCTTTGGTTGATGTGTGAGAATGGAAGCAGTTGAATTTGAGGCTGATTGGGACCGAAAGAGAGTCGAGGTCGGGGGTGTAAATGTTGTGACATACATGATGCAAAGCAAGCTATGCTGGCCCTGCTGGAGCTGGGAGTACATATACCAACAACCCAACAACATTGCACTTTGTCGTATTTGAAAAGAGTACAAGGTTTTTGGTCAAGTCTTGCTTTTGAATATATAATTCACTCCAAAAGTTTCAGAGGGAACCGTTTGACTTGGAAGAGTAACAAATTGCTGTTTCATTAATCTGCGGCCATTTCACAGTATACAGTCATAACATCATTTTCATCAGTCAACCAATTATCTTCTATCCATAAAGGTCGTTTTAAGTCCAAGATATAAGAGTACTTTTTTATCTTTACTCAATTCAGTAGAATTCAGTTGTATCTTTCCATCACGTCACTATCGTCATGTGCCTGCCCTATCTGGTTTTGAGAACCCGGATAGACACGTGAGCACCTTGATGGCCAACCCTGATGTCTTTTCCAGTGCCAACACCACCAAATTTGATGCGATGGCCTCGAAAAACAGCCAGAAACAGAGTTGATCATGGATATTGTCGATGCTGATATAGTGTGCGTTGCATCATTGTTGCAGCGTCTAGCGGGAGGACCCTGGGGGTTGTTGATAAGGCTGAGACAGTGAGAAATGAGTATAAGAATGGAGTTGTCCCTTGTTTTGACTCTTGGAGTCTTCAAGATGAACAAGCACTTGCTTGGGCATTGATCGCCGATGATAGGAGAAAGCCTTGAATCGCCCTGCACCTGGGAGAGAATACTTCTCTGGTCAGTGTCAGTTTGCTATACCCGGAAAGTACCATGGATCGGTGGACTAGAAGTTCTTCCATGGAAGTAATATAACAGCAGCTCGACTATCTTCAGCCACCAGCCTCGATCATCACGGAATCCGCCTCTTGGATCGAGAGAACTCGCCTCCTTTTGTTCATCGCTTCCTTCGGTCTCCCTCGGTACCGACCTCGACCTCAACCCGGACTCAACTCAACTTCCCCGACCGTGGATACAACATTTACCTCAACAAGCTCGCCCACGCCCTCTCGCATGGTCCACGACCCATGGCCCCATTATCACGGCCTTGTTACTCCTGAGTCTCACGACGAAGCCATATCCCTGAGTCCCCCCACGAGAGATATCCCGGTTCGACTTTCCATGATGATACAAACTACCCAGCCGAGTTCCGAGACCTTGTCCCCATCCCACGCCTTGAGATTATTATGACTGGATACAAGACCAAATCAGGCGTCATTACATTACTATCAGCTCGGACCGGGTGGGGAGACTCTCGGTTCCCTCGTATGGAAACGATGCCTGGATCCCGGATTGCCTCCGTGTGATAGCGGACTTTGGTGTGTGATGATGATGTAGTGAAGTAGTTGATGCTCATGATGAGATGATGTTGTTCTGCCCTTGGTGTGTTGTAGAAGGGCAGAGAGAAGACGCTTGGCTTCAGCTGATCCAATAATGATCACTCTACCAGAGATACCTGGTGTTGAAGACAGTAGGCATTCTCATGTCTTAGCATGATCGTCATGCACAGATGTAAGTCTCCGCCGTTATCTCTCATGTCCCAGCTTCATTCTTTCTCTAGCCCCTCTTTCTCTCCGTTATTTCCCTCAAGATATCTTCTTCCCTATCATCATGTCCGTTTGCCGCGTTAGACGTGGGTCACGACAGCTCATCGTTTCCCGTGGATCAATCACACACTCTCGATCCCATTTTCACTCCCACATCCGCACCCACACCTCCGGTAGCCCGATGGGTTTCCCATGACTAAAGTCTCATCATGCACGGGCGTAATAGTCCTACGCTTTCACCAGTGCTTTAGGATATACTTTCACTGCCTTGTGTTTCCCATCCTCACTTGGTGTAAGAGGACCCAACACACCAATCATTGCCCAATCTTGCTAAAGATGCATGCGCGGGATGCATGCATGAATGGTACAGAACTGATGGACTCTGAACCGTCAATGTATCGGGTTTTGTGGTCCCCATCCATGCCCACGTTGTTCTCGATTATCCCTCATCGATTCGTCTCACTTGTGCCTATCACACTCCGTTGTTGTTGATAGGCTTGTTCACCACACTGGTTCGTCACGTTCACGTATCACGATGATGAACTAGCCCTCGTTATGCAGCTACTGCATGATTATCTTGGCTGTTGATTATCATTTCAGCGGCAAACGTTACTCGATTGTCGTTGGCTTCACTTTAACATGATCATCCATCAAACATAGCTCGTCTGCTATTGGTTGCCTCACATTATCCGTCCGTCTCGTTGTCTTGGTTCACTACCCCACTCGGCGAATAAGTCTAACTCTTATTCCTCACATGTTCATATCCGTTCTCATCGCTTCCTCTTACACCTTCTCACTCTGTGTACCCCCATCCGGCATATCGATTCTCTTGATTCGTCCACGTACAGGACAAGACATCTCGGTAGGCCCGAAGGGGAACTACCCCGGCTTCAACGCAGGGTCTCGAGGTACAACATCCTTCTTGTCTTTCTCTTGCAACCCTAGTTCAGGCCCCTACTCACCGGTGTGGACAAGGAACAAAGCTATTTTAGTCAGTCCGGCTTGAGCTGTTCTAAAGCTCTATCATCGCTGGGATGAACCCCCACTCCCCAATTGTCCAAGTTCCATAGAAGCATGACTTGCTTCAGGTGTTGCCTTGTCCCTGGCAGCTAGACTGAGCTATCGGAAATCGGCTCAAGCTAAGACATCCATAGATACTGGGCATGTCTTGAGAACTACATCTGCATGCGTTACGTGGCGATCCCATTGCGAGGTCAGCAGCAGGCCTCAGTAGCATACCAATCCTACCTATTCTGGAAAGAAACTGCCAGTTCCACATCTAATGCCGTTCGGTTCAATAGGATCAAGTTTGTATTGCAACGCTGGCAGCCATGAAACTCGTTTCGCAGTGGCTGCATCTCGGGACGGCGCGAGTAGAGCTTGAGCTTGAGCTTCGCGGTGGAGAGCTCTCCCTGTAGTGGAGGCTCGGCGCAACCACTATGCATCATCTCGGCCAATTACAGAAACATGGGCCTCCCACATCGTACATGGGCATGCGGGGTGAAGGTCACTTTGACTTGGGAGGACCCTGAGACTTGGTTGGATTCAAGACAAGTTGGTGATGCACATGGAGTGGAGTCACTCCCACCTTCCTCCACGCCCATGCCCACGCTGGATGCGATAATCAGGCAACTGAGAGATGGAGTATGATGGAAGATGGCTGAGAATATGAGGGTTGGAAAAGTATAAGAAGGGCGGTTCATCTCGCTCAAATTAGGTTTTGTTCATCATCCAACAATCTCATTCTTCAACACACTCAACACTTACAACTTTTTCGAAGACCTTCTTCACCAACAACTATCAACATGTCTCCCTGGTGAGCTCCTCTCAATCTGCCACTGCATCTTCATGCTCCTCGAGCTTGAACGAGTTGTAGTGATGAAACACCGAATGTTTACTGACAGTATCTAGCTCTTGCTGTAACCACGAGGCCTCTGCCTGCGGCCAAACCTGCTCTTGCTGCAAGGTGAGCTCTTACCAAACACAATATCATATACAGAACAGATCCTGATTACTTGATAGCACTAAATTCCTTCTTCCATCACCAACGACCCTCGGCAATGACAACCACACTCGCAGGCCTTCAAGGACCATGCTTCCATGACACGATACAGGAGGACATCTCGATGCGAGGTCATCAATGCGAGATCAATGAGCAAGTCGGAAGTACAATGGAAAGAATGGAAAGAAAGAAAGAGGCATGCTGGCGATGAACTGGAACCGCCAACTTTCGATGGTAGCGCAGTTTTAGAGACAATTGAAGCTTGCATGCCTTGAACATGAACCTCATCTCATGTGATATCCTGACTCGCCTTACATGGAACTGACCAATAGCACATAGATCTCGATTCTTGCAGTTATTATCGGAGCGACATGATATTGTGTATGGTGAGGCTATTAGAGTTTCCTAGCTCTGTACTAAACAATGTCACACACAAGAGATAGAAGCAGATGATCCTTGAGAAATCTGAGATAGCCGCTGCAACCGTTGGAGGCTAAGCTGGAATTATGCTAGAGATGGATAAGATCAGATGAATTTGACCCCTCTTTTGGGCTGTTTCATGGAGACGACCGAAAAGACGGCGTTTCTGGTTCGGATGTTGGCATTGAGAAGCGCGACGGTCCGGTTTGACATGGGTGCGATGCTGTTCACCCAGTGAAAGGCAGTCAAAGGATGAATGAAGAGAAGTAACAGTAGAATAAGGAATGTGAGATTATCAGATTACCATGATTCTATAGGGTAACGTAGAGACAAAAGCAATGTTCCCCGCTTCAAGGCTGACATGATCTACACCAACCTGTTCTACGCAGATGGATCGATAGGCTTTATATGCACTTTGAACTCCAACCTCGATGTCTTGATGGAATCATTCTTGAAAAGGGCAGTGTATTAACAGTGAGATCCCGTCGCACTCATGATCTATCTTTGGCGACAGGATCATCTCTCTAGCTGCGGATCAAACCAGATCCTACAGGGTACATCTCGTCAAAGCGTTTGATCTGAGTGAGATTCTGTAATCGCTGCGCCATAAAAGGATTCAAAAGCCACCTAACAACCCACTTGTACAGCTCAGTCATGCCTACCCAATACAGAGCACAGTCGTCAGTAATTGTGAGGCTGTTTCACAATCATCAAATTACGTCATCGTGAACCTTTGCTCATTTTTTTCATCCTCTGCATCTTTTCAACCTGCCGAGTCATTGCCAAGTGAGGCTGTGTACGCCAGCCTCGTTCACAAAATATCAGGCTCTTTTTCATTAAATGCAGTCTTTATTCAAGTCTTTTTGGTGGTATTATCGCCCAGGTTGAGAATTAGTCCGTGTGGGTGTCTCAGTTGATCCTTGCTGTGTTCATCTCGGATCGAATCTCGCTGCCGCTTTTTCTACCAATATCTAATTTGAGGCGAGTAATATACCATCAGCGACTCTTCTCTAATATTTGATGACTCTTCTCTTATAACTGAAAGGACCTCTTCTTCTTCTTTACCGCTTCTTTCTTCCTTCTCTTTGTCTCCATCCCTTGGCCCCCAAGCCCCGCTTCACGAACCAACCTGCGCCGCGTTTTAAGGACTTTGATAAGTCTGTTGGTTGTATTGATCTCGAAATAACCGCCTGATATTTAACTTGGCAGCGGCTCTGCTTCTTTTTATAGCGACTGCCTACTACTCATCATCTACCAAGTATTCTACATCTCAACTCTCCCTTTTTATTTCTCTTCAGCGTGTATTCCCCTTATTCAAACGCCACTAATAAGAAACACCCCTGCTCTTTTTTTTTTTTTTTTTTTTTTTTTTTTTCCCCTTCTTCTACTCTGTATTCTTTTTTTATCTTTGGCGCCAGCGCCAAGAGTGGAGAACCGGAATCTAGCAGCCGAGACGGGGGTCAAAGACACCCGGTTTCCCCCCGAGAATCACGGAGCTTCAACGGCGCCAAAACGACTTCATCTTCGGGCAGCCGAACTCAAAACTCACCAAACTCACTCTCTCACGATTGTATGTGACAATGCCGGATATGCTGGACCCAGGTACTCCGACCATCACGCCTCCCGTCTCACCAGGCGGTGGCGTCGAGAGGCGTCGGTCACGGAACCCTCTCAAGAACATGATGCAGCATCTCACTGTGGATCCTCCCCCGGCTGATGACGACCGAGAGCCCAGGAGAGCTTCTCTCATACGGAGAATCAGCTGGCGCAAGAGTCGCAGTCCCTCGGCGCATTCTGATAGATCGGGAGGGCAGCCGCAAGACCCCAATTTGTGCACTGCGTGTGCGGGTTGGGCGGCTGATATCGACTCTACGTTTGACACCATGGATGATTTCTTCACGAGAGCTCTGAATCCGACGTCTGCGGATACGTTTGAGAACAAGGAGCATTCGTTAGGGCGGTTAAAGGAGCTTGAAGAGAATCGCTTCATGACAAAATGTCCCCTCTGCAAGCTCTTTCTCTCAGTGCACATTCCCAGCGAAGGAGAGGGCGATCTATATCTCTCTGGTTTCTCAAGTCGCGATACAAATTACCTCATCGACAATCAGAGCATGTTTGAGCAGGGTCACTCAGCAAAGAATAAGATCAAAGGCGTTAGCCCAGCATATCTAGGCGTCGTGCCCAAAAAGAGCGGTGATGGCGCGTTGAGCTGGGATGTGAGCGCTGATTGGTTCCGTGGGTCTGGTATGCTCTATCGAACAATGCCTGAGCCACCGAATGAACTTCTCAGCGCTAGATCAGAAGGGAAGCATTCGCGTGCGAATTCTATGACCGATAATGCCGGTTGGCAGAAACGTGGTATTTGGGGTCGTGAGTTGGAGGGTGTTATTGATATGTCTATTGGAGTGGATTGGCTACGGTTCTGCGAATTCTATCACCAGGGACGATGTGGCCGAAAGCCCGTTACGCGAGAGATGCCGGGTTTCAAGCTCGTCGACTGCGCAAAGAATCCTCCTCAGGTGGTCACTGCGTCCATCACAGAACGGTATGCGGCTCTGAGTTATGTCTGGGGAAACAAGACGACAGAAACATGGCCCAAGGTTGTATGGGATGCTGTTATTGCGACTAAAGATCTCGGTATCAGATATCTCTGGGTTGATCGTCTTTGCATGGAGGAGGTTCAACCCGCGGAGCGGATGCAGCAGATTGCAAGGATGGATGATATCTTTGAAGGTGCCATATTAGCCATCATTGCAGCTTGCGGTGAGGATGCGGATTATGGCCTTCCTGGCGTGGGATCACGAACACGACCGGCTCAGCCAAAGTACGAATTCGTCAACTCCAACATCACACTTGTATCGAGTCTTCAAGATCCACGGTTGGCGATTAAGAACTCAACGTGGTATCAGCGAGGCTGGACATATCAAGAAGGTCTTCTTGCGAGACGGCGCTTGATCTTTACGGATCAGCAGATGTATTGGGAATGCGAGGGCATGTGCTGTCCTGAGTCGCTCATCCTACCGCTTGAGTATTACCATGACATGGAAGAGCAGCGGATGTGTGACTTTATGCGTCCTGGTCTATTCAACGGTGTTTCATTCGTCGATGGAAGCTGGGAGCGTTGGAAGAGACTACCCGGCAAGGCTGAAGACCCAAGTACGCTCAGCATCTTCCGAGAAGCAGACCAACATATCGGAAACTACACAAGACGAGACTTGACTTATGACCGAGATTCGCTAGATGCGTTCCTCGGAATGTTAAGACGTCTCGAGACCACCGTCGGTCGCGGTAAGATGTTCAACATCCTCGGCATTCCCCTCTGGGCACCACAAATGGATCAAGGTCCAGCAGTCCAAGGTCTCCCACGCACCCGCGACATCTTTGCTCTCTCAACATGTTTCTGGCACCACAAAGAAGGTGTCATCGCCACAAGACGTCCTCACATGCCCAGCTGGACATGGGCAGGCTGGAAAGGCCCCGTTGATCTCTACTCCTCTATCACAGTAGTAGATCCTGACACAAAAGCCGTTCAACGCAAGCATAACCACCATCACTACGTCTCTGCCACGCACGTATCGCGCAACGACCCTAATTCTATCCGCTGGACATACTCACCCAACATCGTTCTCGTTAACCGCGACGGAAGCGTAGCCTATGACTTTGGCGCCTCGACCGCCGTAACTGGCATGCCCCCCTCACCACCGAATCTACACATCCGCCCCTACGGCATCCACGTCCCCAATCCCTTCGTTCTCGACCGCGTAAAAGCACGTTCTCACCCCGACGGGTGGATCTTCAACCGCGTCAGCGTAGACATACGGATGAGTCGCGGGGCCGGTTCAATGCGAGAGTACATTGAGCGCCATGCGCGCGGTGAACAAATGACGGTGCTGTGGTTTGTGGAAGAGGCGCTTGTAATGCTTCTTGTTGTTGAGAGGACGGAGAGGGAGGGGAGGATCGTGTGGGAGAGGGTTGGGAGGATGAGGATGGGATTTCCAGAGGAGGCGAAGGATGTTGTTAAGAGATGTGGACGGTTGGAGAAGATGGTGGAGGAGTTGCCGCTTCGGAGATTGGGAGAGGATATTGTTATTGAGTAGGGGAGTGTGTTATTAGGGTAGTATATATTGTAATATCAGGTATTTCGAGTGAAATGGAAGTCTGATGAGTTAAGCAAGCAAGCAGGTACTTGGTGAATGAAGCAGTCGTAGTTCTTGCTCAGAGTTGACTTCGTTCACTGTGAGCCGAACCAAGTTGTGTTGGAAAGATGTTTCTGGGAAACTTTAGTGAGATGAGCCTGCATACGGCCAAAACCTTCATCTTCTCATCATGACTTGCTCAAATCATGGTATCGAATTACGACAGTAGCACGATGGGCTTCACCATCCCGACAATCGGCTGAGCGCTGAAACTCCAGATTAAAAAATGAGATAAAAGTTAGATAATGTGAATTCTTGTATGATCATACAAATCTCTTGTATCCATTTCTTCATAAGTGAGTGCTCGTTTGGCTCAACTGAGGTACATCGGAGAGAAGGCCGAACAAGGCAAATCTGGGCCACCGGCAACATGACCGTGTCGATGCCGCGGTGCCACTCGCGCCAAAATAGCCCGAGAGACGGGTCATGATGAAAGGTGAGGAGTCCGATTGCGGGGACTGATATGGCACTAAGATGATCTACGGATACTACGTAAAGATATAAGAAGACGGCGCATGATGAGCCGACGATAACAGTAGAACCTCAATCCAAGTCGAATACTGTGACAATCAGGTTTATTTCAGTGGACTGAACAATTGTAACCGCCATCATGAGTGATCTCGCAGCAATGGAGTCCGAATCTCCCAACATCCCCTCCCCTCGAGGTATTCACCCTCACCCTCACCCTCTTACACTACGCTCACTAACATCTCCAGAAATCCAACTCCCCTCCTCCGTCCCCTCCCTCGATCAAATCCTCTCAGCACACGACTTCTCCCTCGCGGCGCAAAAAGCGCTATCACCAAAAGCATGGGCCTTCTACTCCTCCGCCGCCACCGATTTAGTCACAGTCTCCAAGAACAAGGAACTCATCCGCAGAGTCATGCTCCGCCCAAGAATCCTACGAAATGTCGCTGAAGTCAGTATAAAGAGGAATATTCTCGGCCTGGAGAGTAAGGCGCCGTTCATCATGTGTCCTGCTGCCATGGCGACGCTGGCGCATCCGGATGGTGAGCTTGGGTGGAGTAGAGCAGCTGCTAGTGAAGGAATCTTTGAGATCGTAAGCCACTTACCATGTTCAAAGTGAATATCTACTGACCTTGTTAGATCTCGAGCAACGCTTCATACTCTCTCCCCAACATCATCGGCGCAGCTCCATCAGGCCATCCCTTCTTCCTCCAACTCTACGTAAACTCTCACCGCCCCAAAACAATTGAACTTCTCCGCCGCGCTCGCTCCCTGGGCATAAAAGCCATCTTCGTAACCGTCGACGCCCCCGTTCCCGGAAAACGCGAGGCCGATGAACGAGTCCCCCAAGCTGTTGTTATAAAATCTGCCATGAGCGGTAGTGAGAGCAGTAAAGATGGTAAGGGCAGTGGACTCGGACGGTTGATGGGGCAGTATATCGACAAGAGTCTTTCGTGGGAGGATTTGGAGTGGATAAGACGGGAGAGCTCTGTGCCGATTGTGCTGAAGGGTGTCCAGACTGTGGAGGATGTCAAGTTGGCGGTTGAGTATGGTGTTGAGGGTGTTATGTTGAGTAATCACGGTGGAAGATCTCTCGATGGGTAAGTTCACTGCTATCCACTTGAAACGGACGGTTTCTGACAGATCTGCAGTGCTCAGGCTTCTATCCTCATCCTTCTCGAGGTCCGAAAGCGGTTTCCCGAAGCCTTCCAACATCTTGAGATTTTCATCGACGGAGGCTTTGAACGTGGATCTGATATCCTCAAGGCTATTGCCCTAGGGGCTACTGCTGTTGGAATTGCAAGACCGTTCTTGTATTCGTTGGTGTATGGTCAAAAGGGTGTTGAGCACCTTTCACAGAGTAAGGTATCTGAATGGTGTTTGTGTGGTAGTGACTAACATACTGTTTAGTTCTTAAGGATGAGCTTGAAACATCTATGAGACTTGCTGGTATTACTAGCCTGGATCAAGCGACGCCTGAGCTCGTTAATACTTTGGATGTTGACCATTTGGTTACTTCTGGACGTATTGAGCCAAGCTCAGTATCACGAAGAGTCAGGTCTTCAAAGCTGTAGGAGAGGAGTTGCGGGATGTTTGACTATACCCATTATGAATTGATAGAGATAGAATCACTTAATAATAAAAGTCCTACGATGAACTCTTCAATCTCTCCTGAAAAGCCTTGACAGCATCAACCAACTCCCCATCCCCATCCAACCCAAGCCCCTTGGCCCTACTCGCATCAAACCACGGCGGCCAGCTCTTAACAATCTTATACAACGCCTCATCCTGCTCTTCTTTAACATAAGCTACCGCCTCTTTCCCACCAACCTTCTCAACAGCATCGAGGATATCCTGTACACTTACAGTAATACCCGGAAGATTTACAATCCTCGACTCTCCAAACTTGTCAGCGGGTATATCCTTGACCTTGATCAGGTTCTTGATGACAGTCGCTGGGCTGCAGATCCACATTGATATATCCTTCGGCACGGGGAGGACGTTAGGAATGCCCTGGAGACTTTCGCGGACTATTCCTGAGGCGAAACTCGATGCTGCGGCGGAGGGCTTTCCAGGTCGAACTACCACCGTTGGCAATCTCACGATGCGCCCATCGATCAAACCCCTTCTCGAAAAGTCATTCACCAACAACTCAGCGATAAGCTTCTCCGCACCATACGAAGATCTCGGCTGCGGCAGTGTCTGTTCCGTAACATATCCCTCCTCCGGTCCATAAACAGCACAAGAACTTGAAAACACAACTTTGACCCCGGGGAGTTTATTCCTCAGGGCATCGAGAACATAGCGCACTGAATCAACGTTGACTTTAAGACCGAGATCGAGATTTGCTTCTGAACCGCCGGACATGAGCCCGTGGAAGAGATAAACTGCTTGGAAGGGCTGAGACGTTATGAGTTGCTCGACGACAGAGGGATTGGTGAGATCTGCGGCGAGAGAAGTTATGCGTTGGGCATGTTGAGCTGGAACGGGAGGTTCAGAGATGTCGGTTATTGTGAGATGGATAGAGGGTGAGGAGTTGAGGAGGGGGGCTATGATTTCTTGGCCGATGAAGCCACCGGCGCCTGTGATGAGGATATGCTGTGTATTGGCCATTTTGGTGTTTGCTATAGCTAGGCTAGTGATTGTGTTAGTGATTGTGTTAGTGATGAGGTGAGTGAGTTGATGTGTTTAAATGGTTGTCTCATCGGATAAGATTGATCCACTATCGCGGGGCGAATGAGGTTATCCGTGTCCCCCGCAGAAGATGATGCGGAGTCGACGGAACGAAATCCGAGATGGACAAACTGTGGAGAGAAACTGCAGCAGGTGGAGGGGATCGTCATGTAGATTGGGGGAGCAGATATGATACATCTCTAGCCATGGTTCACTCAGATACGGGGTAGTTATCCGATCACGGAGTCTCTTTCGGCCATACAACGGATAAGAATCATCTCTTCAGCTTCATACCCAAGTCCTATCACATACAAACAACCAGGTATTCCCAAACAAAACGCCCGTTCAACCATCCTATTGCGGCCTCATCCCATAATCAGCCTCGGGATACGTCGGGAGCGACTGTCCCGAAGCATCAACCGTAAACATACTCGGATCAAACCTAAAAACCGGCGAGAGCCCAAAACTCATATCGTAGTCAAAGAACGTATCCCCATCCATATCAGTATACACCTGATTCCCCGGCATCACCATATCAACATGCTCAACCGCATTATTATACACCGCAGGCTGTACCTGTCCCAGGTCTGGTGTAGCCAGTGTCGCAGTCATGCGCTCCAACCCGCCCGCCATGAGATTCGCAAGATGCCACTTCCCAGCTTTCAGCGATCTAAACTGCCGGACCAGATTCGTCGTTAGATCGTGAACGCGCTGGCGCTCGATCAGATCGCTGCCGTACTTCACTGCGACTTTTATGAGGAACATGCAGGCAAAGGCGGTCATGGAGAGCATGTACGAGGGCATTCCTACGATGCCGACTGCGACGTCTGGGTCGGTTATTATGAGGTCGATGATGGCTGTTGCGGCGTTGACGGCTTGCATTGCGCAGTCGAGGAAATAATGAGGGATGGGGGCGTCGTTGGAGAGACCGCGGAAGATGTGTGAGTAGAGATGGATCTGGGCGAAGTTGTAGTGAAGGATTGTTCCTTTTCGAGGGAATGAGCCGATTTGGGTCCATTGCTCTGCGGGAGGTTAGTATAATTCGGGGATAAGCGCTGATGTTGACTTACCAGGTAATTCTCCCATCCATCGAGTATACCACTCATCCAACTGCCTTCTGAACTGCAGTATGTGATTCAGGTATACCCTCGGAATCGGCTCACCCTTATCCGTCCCAAAGAGCTCACGGATATTTCGCAGAATACTAACCAGCATAACCTGGCCAGTCAACCGCTTATCCTCCTCCGTCGCAACTGGTGACTTCAAGAACTGCTCCCATCCCTGAATCGACGAATCCTCCTGAACAATCGAAGGCCGTCCGTACAAAGTAGCAAGGTGTTGATCACAGATGTACAGTATATACCACAGTCGAGCACAATCCGCCGCCTCCTGACTCTGCTCCTTGATAGCCTGGTTATAGCTATTATGCAAATTACACTCCGCAGCGCGTCGAATAGCATATCCCGAGAGCATCCAAGAAAGATCGCTGAGCCAATATGAAGCAACACACATAGCGCGAAGATAATCACGATCAATGCGGCGCTCAAACATTGACTTTTCCATGAGGCGTCGGAACTCTCCACTGCAGATTCCGTAGATGTTATCGGCTTTTGGGTCGTGTAGTGCAGCTACTGTGAGTGTAGCAGCGGAGAGGATTGGACTCTTGCGGCGGAGCTCTTCGAGGGTCATGTATCGACAGCCGATTCCGTACATATACCGATCTAAACGGTCGCGATACAGAGAAAAGAGACTTTCTGCATCTGCTAGCGAAAGCGCACCGCGAGCGATAAAGTCGTTGATGGCGTTTCCTTTTTGGGCTTCAGGATTATCCGGTGATCGTAAAGCACTGAGTTTAGTAAGAGTATAAAGTGAGTGAATAGGCACATAAGGAAGGCCCTCATCCTCAGGCGTCGCTTTTGGTGAGTTATCACATGAGGGACCACGGAATTCCTCTTGTGATACAGATAGGTGATGTGACGTATTTGCATGGTCGTCTTTAGGTGGTGACCCTTCTTCTCGGGAGTTGATGCTCTGTAGGGGTGGAAGTTCTGGGAGGCTGAGTTTGGTCATGACTTGTCTTAGAGCGCTGTGCATTTGCTCTAGATCTTGGACCACGGATTCAGAAAATCTGAATGTTTTGGTTATTTTAAGATGGTGAGCGATAAAGGGGTTAAAGCTTACTGTGACTTTTCATCCATGATGGTTTGGAGACTTTTGCTCAAGACACATCCTAGATTTCTCTCTGCGCATCTCCGACATGGCGGGCCACTTTCATCCATCAAGCATTTGATCTATCACCACAATTAACTCTCACTCATACTCTGCGGCTTCTCGGTCTCACCTTGTGTTTCCGACATGCTGCGCACGCCTTGATCTTGCGTGAGATCTGAGGAACAGTACCGTCGTTAGACACGACGCCCGTGATGCTTTGTCGATGAGAAGCTGTTCTCCCGTTCCCATTTGGACGAGCTGGTGTCGGGGCCTGTCTTGTCAGCCAATTCTCATAATGAGGACGTCAAGACATACCGCCGCATCAGCGCTGGTCGCCGCAGCAGAGTCCGACCACGTTCTCTTAGCCATCATGAATGCTTCTGTTTCCGTCTTGAGTCCCTGTCAATCACTCAATTGACCGTGTCGCGTGAATGAGTCGATCTTCGCGGCCAACCCCTGAACACCTTCAGAGCGTCAAGAATGACGCACAGAAGCACAAAATCGCTTATTTCTTAGACATACGCTCAGCGGCATATGCATATCGCAGGGGTTAATACCCAGGGGATTGCAGCTTTCGGCAAAAAGAGATCAGTTCTTCAGGTTAAAAAGAGTCAGGCAAATGTCCAAGTTAAATGGGGAAATGTCCCCCGACTTGGACTAATTACCTCGGGCCAATTAGAAGCGTGGTATTTTGCTCAAGAGGACCCGTAGTTTGCCTCCCCGCAATCGCAGAGAGTGCGGGGTAGCCGAAGTAGGAATTTAAAGGTTGACATTCAACCTGGACTGGCTTGGCCAAGACTGAGTAAAGAGATTTGAGAGACTCAGCAAGCATTGCGATTAGTCGGTATAATTTCCATGATTAGGCGAATTCAATGTAGAAAGCGCTATTTCTTGTGAAATAACTTAGAGTACGAGGGGTAGATCACTTGCTCATGGTCATTCACCAGCATAAAGTAGTCATGGGCAGTTGACTAAGTACCTGGAAAGATAAAATTCTGATTGCCATGGATCTTTGTTAGAGATGAATGAAGGAGAACAACACAAGATTAACATAGATTACAACAGCTAGCAGAGATCAAATTCGGATGATATCTCGGCTAGAGTCTGGCAACAGTCCTTGTTATGTAATACTGTGCTTGATGTTGTGAGAGAGATATGAATATAGAACCGCTACGACGTTAACCGTCAAAACCTACGGCCACAAAGTGGATGAGAAAATCTACCCCAAGGCAGTCGCGTCGATCATAGCAACGTTCAGCTGCCTGGTCAGAGCACGCACGTCAGCGACGTCACATCCCCCCACCGCGGGGCGACAACAAAAAAGTCCCAACTTCTCAACACCAAACCTTCCATCACCACGTCAAACCCTCCCTCTCTATCACTCTTCACCTCAGTAATCTCAAAATGCCAAAGAAACTCTCCAAAAACCCGCTTCCGCCGAGCACCTCAACCCTCTCTACAATCTCAACAACATCAACATCATCCACCGCCCTCCCATCCTCCCTCGCCGATCCCACCCTTCCGCTCCCCAAGCTCATCGTCTTCGATCTCGACTACACCCTCTGGCCATTCTGGGTAGACACCCACGTAACACCACCCCTAAAACCCAACTCCTCACACACAAGCGCCACAGATCGATACGGCGAGGACTATGGTTTCTTCAGCGACGTCCCTGCCATTCTTCACGCCCTGCCGCGCGCCGGTATAAAAATCGGCGTGGCATCGCGAACTTCTGCGCCGAGCCTTGCGCGCGATTTGTTAAAGATGCTGCATATCACTGGACCAGAGGGCGGGAAGCCAAAGAAAGCGCTGGATGTGTTCGAGGGCTTGTTGGAGATTTATCCAGGGTGCAAGATCAAGCACTTTGAGAGCTTGCAGAAGAGGACGGGGATCAAGTATGAGGATATGCTGTTCTTCGATGATGAGGTGAGGAATAGAGATACGGAGAGTTTGGGGGTGACGATGTGTCTTGTTAGAGATGGGGTTACGTGGGGGGAGCTTGAGAGGGGTGTTACCCAGTGGAGGAATAGAAGGGGATATATTACAAGACCAGAAGTTCCAGAGATGGAATAGACTTGGTAACGTCATTGCTAGAATAGAGTTCAATAGAGGCACGCGGCATAGAAGATCAGGATTAGGGAATAGAATAAAGAAGGTAATTGTTCAAACATTAACAGGGAATCACGATTATGTATTCACAACCTTATCACCGCTTCAACGGGAGGTTCTAAACATGATACGCCAAACAGAAAGGGATATACTCCGTGTACTTCAACCAATATAGTCCATCTTGTACTTCAAACCATCTTATCCAAAATTTGCTTCCAGGGTATGCCAGTCTTCACCATCTCTAGGATATAATACTTCTATCACGCAGTAGTCGTCTGTGCCGCGACAGGCTTGTCGTCCTGCAGCTTCAGCTTCTCGTTCACGTCATCGCTCAAGAGCGCGTCGTCGGTCTGAACGCCGTCGTCGTGTGTTCCTTGAGGAGATACGGGGTGTCCGTTTCCGTTGAGGGCGGCTGCGTCGTTGGTTTCTGCTGGTGTTTCAACGACTGTTTCGCCGCTGGAGATTTCTACAACAGGCGCGAGACCAAAGGTCTTGGGGATTGTACAGATTCTCTCGTTTCGAGGCTGTCCGTCCTTGGAACCCTTAGCCATACAGACTAGTCTTCCATTAGAATCCTCCTCCCACAATAACGGCCCGCTAGGAAACGTCTTGTGTCCATTCTCAAACTCAACGACGCCCTCCCAGTTAGGATCAGGGTTGCCGAGTTCTCCAAAGTTGTAGTCAAGCTCGCCGCCATACTTCTTGGGAATGTTTCTGGGCTCAATGTACTGCTCCAGCACACTCTTGACCTCATTATGACCAAGGATGAAAATCTTAGAGACAGTGATAGGATCGAACCAACGCTTGATCCAACCCCAAACAGTGCTGAAAAACGCCGGCGCACCAATCACGAATATGCGATCCAGCGTCTCGGGGTAATGCGCCGTAGCAAGTTGTGAAGCAGCCTGCATATGCTGCTTAAGATTCCAGAACTGCTTCAGCCCCACGCCCGAAATATCCACAATGTTTGTGCTCAACGTAATAGGAACCTCGGGATGTTCGCGATCGAGGAGTTGTGTGCAGAACGGCATGTTGAAGCGCGTCAAGTTCTCGTACAGAGCGAATAAGCGCAGCAGGCCGCTTGGCGTCTTGCCGTCCGACTTGGCTTTGGAAAAGGTACTCGATGCGCCGACCTTTTCATACTCGTGGACGGTCTTGGAGTCGAGGGTCTTGACTTCAAATACGTAAAGGGGAATTCCGCGACGGTCGCGTCGGCCGGTCCATTGGGGGTACTACAGATGAAGAGTCAGCGCTTGGCATTCCCGAGTATTCCGAGAGACATACGAGGCGACGGCTGAAATCGTAGGCGCTTAGATCAATGGTGTCGTATAAAACGTCCAAATCATTTGCCTTGCGCCAATCTTCTGTCTCCTTGAATTGCTGATACGCATCCTCGACATTCCATCTTCGCGCGCGCAAGTATCGCCTGTAGAGAAAAGCTGTTAGAACCCTGCTTACCAATCGCTTGCCGCAAAACCTACAAGATCAAAGGATCATCATGAGAAGGCGGAGGTCCAACCTTCAAAAGACCCCTCTCCTCAAGGACCTTCTTAAACTGCACAAAAGCCTCCTCCTGCTTCTGCGTCAAATGCCCCAGGTGGCCATAAGGATAAGCGTAGTCTGCAATGGTAGAAGCAGTAGAGGTGATGCGAGCGGCTGGAGCGCCGGTAGCTTCGAGAGTAGAAGCCATGGGGGACAGCGAGATCGGAGGGTATGATATGATAACCCGGAGATATGGATTATTTTCTGGTCTGTGGGTGGTGGTTTTGAGGGAAGTGAATGGAAGGGAGGGAAGAAAAAAAGAGACTGCATGAAGGGGAAAATGTGACGGAAGCGCCGGAGTCGCTGACAATGACGACAGTGGAGTTAGATTGGATCTGACAGCGGAGACTGGGGGGCGATTTGCGAGTTTTAGGGCTGTGAGTGGGGATTAGAGTTGTCATGGACCTGATGATCCGAAAGCCGGACAAGTCGGCCGAGAATAGTAAAGGGAGGAATTCTGAGACAAAGAATATTATTTGATACATGATTAGTATAGGTTTAGACAGGACTTGGTAGACAGAATAGAAGAAAGTCCCGTGGTGAAGTCTACTCAAGTGACGTTGAAGGCAACATGTGTGTGGCCCCGTCATGTCCCAACCGGAGAATCTTCATAATTTTATCATGACAGAAACAATGAAACTGTAATTGAGGCATCATGACTTCGAATTATTAGTGGAGCCAGCAGAAACCTCGCTAAAAACAACTCACGTTGTTGCGGGCGTCATAGTGCGGTACGGGCCGCCCGAGGCTCATGCAACGCGCGTTTACTTTCAACGGCCAAAATCACAAGCATCCGTAACCCTTCGGAGCTTTTACAGTACAAATCTTGGGGATCTACCGTAGGGATTGACGTTGTTCACAGGGCTGAAACAATCTGCGCTTTGATGCTGATGTATGTAGGACGGTGCCTGGTGATGCTCTTCACATGTTTCACGGGGTGTCGAGAATCGTGTGGCTTTTGCAGAAACGGTTTATCGTGAGGTTTTTACAGGTCGTTGAATCAGAGGTGTTAGGTGGCACTTTGTGTGCTTCAAGTTCGTATAACGTGTAGTAGCCCAATACCTTATCACTGACAACTTCATATGGCCTGAAAGCATCAACCTCAGGTTCTGATTCAACAACACTACAAATTCCTCTATGAATCACTGATATTGTTAGGGGTTATCCTTTTCGAAATTGCCAAAATGCATGTCTTAATATTGCTTCATCACTCGCTTCAAGCATGGCCGGAACTGTCACGGCTCCAGAGAACCGCTATTCTCAGATTTACTAACGTGACTTAAACATCCTTCTTCACTGCTTTCAGTACCCTTTCAGAAGAATATAATAAGGGCTCTCTGCTTCTCTTCTTCAAATCACCATATTTCTCTTGACCTAGTCCTTGCCTCTCATCATGGAAGGCTCGCAAGAACCAGCGCCTATTCAGGCCAGTCTGGACAACCCTAGGAAGCGCGCCGCCAGCAGATCTCCCTCAATCCCTCCACCACAGGCTCAGCAGTTCAAAAGATCTCGCTATGAAGTCGATAATCAGGATACTAACGACCATGTGAGAGTCCCATGAAGTCGTACATGACCTCATCATCGACAAAGCACCATGATAGCCTCTTCTTCATGAGCTGACTTGTATCTTAATAGGTCATGTTTCAACCAGCTCCTATTCGAAGTATTCTTCCATCCGCTGCTCTTCTTGGGTATATAAAGGAGACTCAACCTCGCCCTTCGTACTTGGAAAAAGTCGATAACTGGCTCGAAGACACTTACCCTTCAGATCTACGCAAGACATCACGTTCAGACTGCTTCATTCTAGACAAGGACTTCGAACCCATACTCCTAGAAAGATCTCATTCTGCTCCAGCCATTATGTCAGGTAGAAAGAACCTCACCGGTCAAGCTGTCACCTTTGAGCTGGCGTTTTCTCCTAAATCCTCCCTCAAACCCTCGTCTCCCGGATTCACTTCTAAAGAAGGGGGGCCGTCTATCGACCCGACACCAACTATTTACCAACAGCCACTGGGACTCCTAATCGATCCAACGGGCCTCTCGTTGAGAGTGCGCTTTACAGGGACTGTAACCTGGCTCTCAACAATATCCTTCTACTCGACTCTCGAACTGAACTCCCGCCTCATATCTCAACACTTGTCGAATCCCTCAAGAAAGGTCGATCTTCCCCTGAGCCTATACCCCAAGATAACGATGATCTCTATGACATGGAGGCAGGTGCCAGCGAAGCAAAGGTTGAAGACTTTGTTCGAAACAACGTCATTCCCCTTAGTTCCGGTATAGATAAGATCAAGCGCAGCGATCGTGTCTTTGTAGGTAGGGCCATTATTCCCATCACTAATCCCTATGCGAGAATCAGTGTTCCTGTTCCCGATCTCCTATACGGGTACCGCTTGTCTGCCTTCGAACAGGACCAGCGAATGCAGATCGCTACATGTGGTAACTTTGCGTTCGCAAACAGCGAAGGCCTCACCTTTCCCTTCTTCGCAGTCGAGTTCAAAGGCGACGGACCATCCAGCAAAGGTAGTCTCTAGGTGGCGACGAACCAATGCCTGGGAGCGTCCACGGCCTGCATCCACATCAGCGACAAGTTGAAAGACAGACTTGAGAAGTGTACGGATATTGAGTCCAGCAAGCCACTTGATAGCACGAGCTTCAGTGTTGCCATGAATGGAACCGAGGCTCGATTGCATGTCTCTTGGAAAGATGGAGAGTTCATATATACGCAAAAGATCAAGACGTTCATTCTCCAGCGACCTGAAGAGTTCCTCGAGTTCCGCAGATTCGTCCGGAATATTATCGATTGGGGACGGGATGAGCGCTTGGAGTGTATAAAGTCCGGTCTTGATGTTTTGATCGAGGAAAGGGAGATGGCGACCCTGAAGAACAAGCTTTCTCGTCCGAGGTCCAAGTCCGGGGGTAGCGCAATCCGCCTACAACCATACTAGAGCACCTTGGTGGAAGTTCAGTCCTGTATAGAGACGATTGGAGGAGCTATGGTTCGGGGTTTTGGTATCTAATATGGTCAAGAGGACCCTTGTCTCTGATGACGTTGAACAGCCGTCGCGACCGGCAAGTCATCATACATGAGATTGAAAGACAGGGAGACTACTGAGCGTTGTGTTATCTGGCGTTGTTTCGGGTCATTTTTGGAGCTTGTATTTGGCATATGGGAGATTCAGAACTTTTATAAGGGCGTTTCGCTATGGTTGGGCCTAGGTTCTAGAGAGTGTGGTTGGTCCAGATAGTCGGATAATTGCTGCAACGAAGGATCCCAGGATCAGCTCAGAAGTCCATTGTTTCTAGAAATACATAGGATCCAATATTTGGATACATTTGCGAGGCTCGTTTCTGTGGCTCCATCTACCATCTAAGAATATTCTAATTATATTTAAACGCGTAAGACTCGGATGAAATTCTGATGATCTACATACCACCACAGGTATCACTCGAGTAGGAGACCAATAGAGGGATGGGTTGTGGAGGAGTCGTGGAATAGAGCTGGGGCGGGTCAAGAGCATCACAATCTGGCATCCTTCGTCATATTCAGAGACTTTAGTCTTCATGCGAAGATGGAAGACTACAAGCTATCGTTACTATAGGTGCAGTTTTGCAGGCATTTTAAGCCACTTGGATGTGTAAACGAATGGGGCACTTGGATGCGACGACATTGTAGGTATGAGAGTTACATTGTAAAACAAATGGCTTGGCTTGCTATTAATCTATCATCGATTCTCGTCTTCAGTCATCGAATCTCCTTATCAACACCACCCCATTCATTACCACGACGTGTGTCCTCCATCAATCACGAGGTTATTCCCCGTCATGTAGCTACTCGCATTGCTCAACAAGAACAACGCCGCACCCTTAAACTCCTGCGTCTCCGCCAATCTCCCCATTATGATCTCCCTCTCCCACTCCTCCCGCATACCAGGTACTTCCTCAAAGTTGCTCGCCACCATAGGCGTCATGATATGTCCAGGACTAATACAATTGACGCGAATCCCTCCTGTGCCGTCTTTCTGAATAGGACTCCATTCCATAGCAAGGTTTCGCGCCAGTTGGATAACAGCTGCCTTGCTAGAATTATAAACGGGGGAAATAAGACCGCGGTTCGCTTTGAGGCCGGAAATACTGGCGATGAGGCAGATGCTTCCGCGTTTCTTGTACTTCATCATTTGCTTAGCGGCGGATTTGGCGGTCATGAAAACACCGGTGTAGTTGATGGAGAGCATGTGTGCTACTTCATCTGCTTTGTATTCCACGGTGGGCGAAATGTGCTGGACGCCTGCTGCGGCTATCACGCCGTCAAGACCTTGGTTCTCATCTGCGATGGCGGTGACGAGCTCATCGAGACCTTCGGCGTCTGATACGTCTTGTTTGCGGTAGTGTAGAGATCCGCCCCATTCTGGAACGACGCGTGCTTGAGCTTCATGCCATCCTTCGTCAGGCTGATCAGCACGATCCAAACAATACACTGTACTTAAGTTAGTTCCTGTTTAGTTCAATTGTGTGGTTGACATACCTTTTCCACCAGCTTCAACAAGACTCTCAGCCAGAGTCAATCCAAGACCTTGAGCACCACCTGTGACGATAAAGACCTTTCCGGCGAGTTCAAAGTCGGAGAATCGCTTGCGACCGACATTTGTTCCTCGCGGTAAAGTGAGTTCATGAGCAGGATTCTCTCTAGGGTCTGGGTTCATTGGTTTTGCGCTGTCATTTTCTGTGGTGTGCATTGATCGTTGGCAAATTGGCTTGCAGAGGAATGGTGTTTGCCGAAGAGCAGCTATCCGTCCATGAGAGTATGTCTTGCTAGCGATTGAGCAAGTTGCTCGCTTGAGTATTGATGCAGACATGTTGAGAAAGCTACCGTGTAAGTTGAAGTTGAAGTTGCGTAAGATAGAGATCAATTGACAAAGACATCAGGATTTGACCGATATCGTGAAACTTTGTAATCATTCATCTCAATATTTATATCGTTCAGTCTGAAATTTTGTTACCAACACTGACCATTTCTTTTGCTGAATCTGACGTCTCGGCTACGTAAGCATTACCCAGCCCATCTGACCAAAACCTCCCAACACACGATGACACGGAGCTTCTTAGCCACGAGAATGCCCTCAAGTATATGGGGCAGGGATCCATACAATCTTTTGTGACCGGAGCTTCATGTCCGCCTGTAAGATCTCTCATCTCAAGATCATGTTATCAGCCTTAACCCCTTGGCGTGAAGGCAATTGACGTCTCAGATGCATCATCTCCCAAGGCTCCAGTTTTTAAAATATGAAACAGAGATAAGGAGGCGAAAAGTCGTCGTGACAGCTGTGGCTGTGGACGGTACCTGAATTATTCCCTGCCACGCCCGCTTGATGGGGTGTGAAGCTGACATGCGTGGCCAATGGGGAACTTGGATTGCCATCCTTTTTGTGATGCAATTGTTGCTCATGGGAATCCTTTGATCGGCGAGAATACCGGAACTCATGCTCCGTTGTATTTAACTCATAATTAACATCAACTTGTAAAGCTGTTTATTCCATATGTCGAGCTAGGTGGTTTCAATGCTCTGGGAGATCTAAATGGGTCATTACGTATGAGGCTTATGGCGAAACGGTGATCAACACCATTCTGCCCCGATTGGCGACCATCACAACCTCTTTCAAATCATTGGCTTTATGGAGAGTTATGATTGATGCACGATTAATCAGTCCAGCCAATCTTCTACGGTTCTACACTTACATACCTGGCATGTCAACATGGCCAATTCGCACTGGAGCCCCTCAGCCTCGGTGTACCTTGATATAAATCCCATGTTAAGAGGGAACAGCACTAAGAGTTTCTCATCATAAACCCATTTACAACTCCCGGCAGCAAAAATGAACAAAATCAGCAAAACATACAACAGTGAGGATTCCCCAGTCGTCACCGACCTGAGTACTAATTCACCGCTTCTCGGCTTGACGATGGGAGAGCAGACGGGATCCCGTATTCTCCAAGAGCTATGGTCGTATGTGACAGCAGACCGTAGTAGCTGCAACATTAAGAGTCATTCTGTGGTGACTGTTGGTGTATGTCTCTATACTCCTTCAACCGGGTGGTTCAATAGAGGCGAGTCTAGCATATTATAAGCCGCTGGTGTTCGAGTTTCGGGTATCTTTGTCAGATTGAGAAGAGGCCAACCTTTGAGAAGGCCAATTTAAGTTTTGAAAGCCTCACCCAAGTTCATAATTGCCTCTTGAAGGATACATCAGAGCATCCTTAAGTGTACATTCTGTCGATGGCAGGGGAAGCAGCTCGAAGCTACAACTTCTTCTAAGGCCATCAATTTGCCAACAAGCAGTGTATCATGGGCAGTTGATTGGCCCGTATCAACATTTCAAAAAGCTATTATGCTTCAGTTGAAGCCTCAAAGTTTATGTGCGGTGGTGAAGTGACCTTGATACTCTGTTTTATCTCGAGATAGTTTGAGGTTATATCTCACATGTAATGAGACACCCCCCAAGCTCATTACAAACTTGTGAACGTTGTGAGCACATCTTCAAGCTGTATCTTCCACGCTACATCGTCCCCATATTGCGTTTGATGTTCCCGATTGCTCTCAAACAACGGCTTCCTTCATCACTTATTGTCAACATCGACAAGCATGCCTCCACGAGGACGAAATATCTGCAAACAAAGTTGCTGGCTGCGAAGCTTGTATGGATCGAGATTTCCTCACATACTCGCGTTGTGATGCTTTGCCAAACGTTGTTTCTGCAGATAACCTATCACTCGCGAGAGAGTCGGAGGCTACAACCACACTATTGGTGATAGCAATAGGCGTATTGAACTTAACTTGCGTGTCTCGATGATTCTCCTCTCCCTCAACTTATTTATTACGACGCCTGGGCCATAACTTACCTTCAGATATCTCGGGAAAGAGACACACAGTAGAGTCCCTGACTTCTTCTCCAACCAAGACACACCAGGTCACTTCAACCCTACACTATCAATATTGCTCATAGCTGCAGAGATAGCTGTATCTTCTTCACTTCATCATTTCCTTATTCCAGAGCATACGAACGAGTCGTATACCACAATGCCACGCCATCGCGAGATTTGCTATGGGCTTCTCATCAAAACTCCGGGGCTATCGTTCCCCTATCTCACCAAGACAAGCCCCCAATTTTCAATTGCCTGTACAAGAGTCTTTAGCGGCTCACCTCTGCCACCAAACATGACCCCAACGGAGGTAGAAGACAACATCTGCGAGTTCTTAACCGAATGTTATAGCAACTTCCACTGCCTCACCATTTGCCCCAACCACGATCTCGTCGCGCCACCATGCGCATGTGAAGAAAAGGAGACTCAATACTACGATCACATTGCTATCAGTCTCAACAAATCTTGGGAAAGACCTATTGATCCTAAAGACGTCAAATTTATAGTCGAAGCAATCTTGTACGCTCGAATCGAGGCCATCAAGAAGAAGGGGATTAAGAATGAGATCGGGCGGGCAGATAACCTCATCCTACTCAACGCTCACATCCTCGTCTGCACATTCGCGGAGTTCAAGCATAGCCATGGTTACCGTCCTGTGGACAGTCTTTTCTGGACCGTCACTGGTGCTATTGAGCAGAAACAAGAAGCTAGAACGAGGGTAGAAACGGTTCTCAGGCAACGAAAGGCTAAGAACGTCAAGTCTGTTTCGGATGCTGGAAATCTTTCTGTGGCAGATTCGGCTGTCACTGACGAAAGGTTCGTAATGCTTTAGACCTGTTATCGCTGTAAGCTGACTCTCAAAGGAAACAATGAATGGCTGGCTCTACAAGGCCTCGACTTTTGCAACGAACCGAAGATTGTTTGGACGTAGCTTGGGGCTATACATAGCTTGTGTCTATGGAGAAGCGAAAGGGGTTTGTGCAGTTTGGAGTTGGGGATATTGATGTTCAATAGCGGACTCTGGCTAAGAATCATCGATTTTGAAGCTGCCAAACGGAGTTATCCATGCCGCAAATGAAGACACCTGTGCTTTCTCACCAGCGAGTCCCAAAACGGACGTGCCCTACACAAGACTTGAGCAGTTTTTCTATGAGGGTATGAACCTTCTTGGTGTTAGCAATGTCTTTAGGTAGGTAGCCTCAAGAAGCAAAAAAACTTAGGATGTCTACTCTAAGTGATAAAAATATTTAGGTAAGTTTAGTGTGAATTTAGAAGGCTTCTTATTAGTTATTTTTATCACTTAGGATGAAGGTCTCAAGTTTTCATGCCTCCCCTAGGGTAGTCATCCTATTTGAGTTTGTAGAAAAAAGTTGTCAATTCCGAGTGTGCTGTCGCCCTGCCATGAAGCATTGAGAGATGGTACAGGGTAACTCCATTTCTAACGTATAATGTGGAAACAGGTTAATATTCAACAGCAAGGCCATATCCTCAGCCGACCGAAGTGCTCAAATAAACTCTCGATATCTATCAAAATCTTTCTTTTACCCTACGGGGTTCTTATATATTCGAGAGATGTCGTCGTGAAGTTCATAAAGGGGATTTTAGCCGCTCACAAATCGATTCAGGTTCCCCCCCACCTATTGGAAATGTCCGATTCTCATTGGCTGAGATGTAGTTTGCGCGGTTCAGCTATGCAGGGGCTTGGGCCTTGGTAAAAGCTGGCATCAGGCGATGACGAAAGTCAAAGCTCGAAAGTCAGCTCTTTTTTCGAATGACGATGAGAATTGAAGTGAGAGTTGTTTTGAATATTAAATGAAATCGACCCCAAAAAGACTAGAGGTAGCTCATAATACAGCACGAGTTCATACATAGAATAATTATGCTGTGACGAATTGTATTTCAGGAAAGTTCTCCGATTAGTGGCGCCTTCACGTGCTTTCGAACAGGTTAATTGTCGTCATCGAAGCCATCACCACCTCTAGATAAGCTTGGACAAGCGTTTCAGTTGGTGTCGTGTACAACCAATGGATACACCAAAGGACAAACCTATCAAACATAGTCTAAACACTCAGTACGACCTCTACGAAACCACAATCAATATTAATTTCCTCATCTTCACAGTCTCAGACAAACTCCCTTACCAGCCTCTTTGTCCCTTCCCCCCCACCTCGAGCTCCCGTCGGGTCTTAGATAGCGCCCAGCCCCTGGTCATCCCCCCCTCTCAAAAGATAGGCAGCCGTTTTAGCGTCTCAGCTGCTAAACCGTGCTGGAAACCAATCGCTGAAACCTGTCCTGAGCCCTGGAGCTTGGGGCACCTCAATCCAAAGCGGGGGCGGGCTCCGTCACTGCCACAGTCCATTCCATCACTCTCCCCTGCCTTGATTCTTACCCACTTCCAAAAGCCCACAACTTGTCTTCTCTTCCTTACGACATCGTTATTCATCAGCATCTTCGACTCGCAATAACAGCATCAGCTCGTCCTCAACGACTTCGCGAGCGCACTTTACCCTGAGCCTATACTAGATCGCATCATTTCTCGACTCTCTTATCTCTAGACGCAATGGCTCCCCCGCCGAACCCCAATCTTCCTCTCCAGGAGAGGCTTCTGGCCCTTGCAAAGACCCTCCAGTGTACGTGGTATCTTGAGATGCGACCTGGCGCGCAGACATCACAATGAGATCGCATTGCTAACTTGGTGTTTCTTATAGTCGGTTGGTTTGTAGGGTACGTCTTGTCATGAACTTTACCTTTGTCCCGCTCTGCCTCGGTGCGACGAAATGGCCACGATAGCTGTTTTGGATCTTCAGCCTCCCTCTTTGGAGCTCCCATCAACAAATAGCCAGATCTGTGACTGACAAGCTCTCTTGACTATAGACACCTCACCCTGATCCTTACAACGGGCCGATATTTCTTGTCCTGGATTCGAATGAACTACTACACCCGCATGGCTCAGCTCTCCTACCGTACTGCCTTTATCGCTGCCGCTGTCACCTATGGCATCGTCGTCTACAAGACCATGCGCGCTCGCGCAAGACCGGCGCCCGAGCTGCTCCCACCCCCATGGCTCTCCTTTCTGATGAGAACATCCAGTACCTTGGTAAGAGCTTCTGAAGCATATCTTGCTAGATCTGCGCAACCTTGCTGACCTCAAAAAGCCATGGCCCTTGTGTGGCTTTTCTCTCCCCAGTACCCCCTCGCCTTGATCCCTTACACGATCTACTCGGTCTTCCACGTTGCCACCTACACCCGCGCCAACCTGATCCCCGTTGTCCTTGCGCCCAAGCCTGCGCCCGAGGCTGCCGATGGTGCTTCTCCTAGCCGCCAAGCTGTCAACAGCCCTCTTGCTAACCAGATTGGCGCCTTCGTCAAGGAGTACTATGATGCTTCCATGGCCATCGTCTCCTCCCTTGAGATCGCTCTCTGGGGACGTATTCTCCTCTCCGCTATTCTCTTCCAGCGCCGATCTTGGATCCTCATTGTTCTCTACACTGCTTTCCTCCGTGCTCGTTACAGCCAGAGCACTCATGTCCAGAACTCTTTTACCCAGCTCGGTGCTCGTGTCGACTCCCTCGTTAGTGCTCAGGGTACTCCCCCTGCCGCGCGACAGGTCTGGCAAGGTGTCAAGGAGGCCGGCAAGCAGTTCCACGATGCTACTGACGTCAGCAAATACATTAGCGGCCCTGCTAAGAAGACCTCATAAGCTCGAGACGACGATACGCAGCTTCAGGTCATTCTGACTTGATCATACTTAACGGATATGAATTGAGACATAGCGGAACCAGACAACATTGAAACACCATGACGCTACGATTGGACTGGCTGCTTTGCAGCTAAACGCGACGACGATTTCAGACTGGACAAAGAACATGGGTGTAGCGAGTACAACTGCACAACCATGGGAACGTGGAAAAGAGGCTTGGCCTCGTGACTGTATTTTTTTATTCCTATACTTGGAGAACTTTTCTGGCGACTGTTCTCATGCGCATGCGGAGGGAGCTTTGTGGGCCGAGCAAATCGACTTGGTGCACAAGATATTCAGGAGGAAATGGAAGTGGCCATGGGAATGATGGGGGAGATAACGAAGGAGACTGGATGGATGGGTATGGATTTCCTGGTGTTAGCTTTATTGTATTGGAATTTCAGGTTTGATCATGACTTGTGCCGTTGTTACAGTGATTTGCAGCATGATAAATTGTTCATTGCTCAAGTATAGCTTCTTGTGACCTGTAATTGATATTCCCGAGGAAGACATGGCTGTATACTTGGCATCGAAGCATGGCACGTTCTCGGAGAAGCCATTGAGAGTATTCGATGATATAAGGCCCGGCTTGGTCTCGATTATAGTGTTCAACGAAAAACGAGGCTTCTATTCAGCTGCATTCTTTGCTAAATCTTGTCGTAGTGAGCATCTCATCTCTTCGTAGTAACTTCTTCATGTGCTGTCGATGATATCAAAGCCCGATAAAGATCAGGTCCCTTGGTGGGGCGCAAGGGATGACGTCGCCAGGCAAGTTACGTATGGATCTTTGACCAGGCGGTCTCAGCCTGTTCTGTTCATCCCAAACCCATCGCCTCCTTAAACAACCATTTTCCGCCGAATCAAGTTGTAGTCAGTCATTTTCAACGTGATTACCTATTCACCGCAACTTGACGACCGCTGCTGGTGATGGCTTCGATCTTGCGACAGATTGTCGCGGGGCCGCGAGCTCGGCATCCTGAGGCTGGCTTGGATTTGTGCTATGTTACGGATCATATTATCGCGACGTAAGTCTAGTAATTGGGGGTTTTATTCCAGAGGAGCGATATCATTAAGCGCTCCCTCTGAAGCTATCTCTTTGCCTAGCGACGTTACTGACACCAAGCTCCTCAGATCCGGTCCTTCAGAAACATATCCCCAACTCGCCTACCGAAACCCGCTCGACCAACTCGTCAAATTCCTCGATTCGAAACACGGTGAAGACTGGGCCATATGGGAGTTTCGCGCCGAAGGAACAGGCTATCCCGATGAATCTGTATATGGTCGCGTGAGGCATTACCCATGGCCTGATCACCATCCTCCTCCATTCAGACTCGTGCCTATGATCATGGCGAGTATGCGCAATTGGCTACATGGCGGAGAGCTCGGCGGTGGTGTAGTCACGGGCGATGGGAGACCTATGTCCTCTGGTAAAGATGCCGTTACTGAGGCGCAAAGGAAGGAAAAGCGCGATAAGAGAGTGGTGGTGGTTCATTGCAAAGCTGGGAAGGGACGAAGTGGTACGGTGAGCTGCAGTTATCTCATCGCAGAGGAGGGTTGGAAGCCTGAAGATGCCCTTGCGCGCTTCACGGAACGACGAATGCGACCGCGATTTGGTGCTGGTGTCTCGATCCCTTCACAGTTGCGCTGGATCAGCTACGTTGAGCGCTGGACAAAAGGTGGCAAGAAATACACCGATCGACCCATTGAAATCCCTGAGATCCACGTCTGGGGTTTGCGCAACGGCGTCAAGGTTGACATCGAGGGTTTTGCAGATGAGGGCAAGAAGATCGATGTCTTTCACACATTCAAAAAGGAGGAGCGTGTGGTTGTTGATCCCAAAGCACCTGAGGAGAGCGGTATTAGCGATATGATTTGGGAAATGGCCGGTTACTCGGTCACCAAGCAGAAGGAGAAAGCGCCTAATGAAGCGCACTTTTCTGAGGCAACGAACCCGGGTGAAACTCCATCATCGACGGCTGAGGAGAAGGAGCATATTGGCAAGGCGAAGACTATCAAACGAAAGGGCACAGAGATGCTTCACAAAGTCTCGCCCGCAGGCTCTCATAAGGGTGTTGAGAGAACCAAGAATGACTCTGCTACATCGTCAAAGACCGATGTTACAGAAGCAAACTCGGATGAAGAACCAGGCGGCATGGCGGTTATTCTAAGACCCAAGGCCCCAATCCGCATTCCCAACAGCGATGTCAACATCTCAGTCGAGCGTCGTAACAAGACACCCAAGAGCATGGGCCTAACCATGGTAACAGCCGTTGCACACGTATGGTTCAACACCTTCTTCGAAGGCCAAGGTCCTGAAAAAGATGGCAAGGCCCTCGATAGCGGCGTCTTCAGCATCGAGTGGGACGCGATGGACGGGATCAAAGGATCCAGCCGCAAAGGCTCACGAGCGTTTGATCGAATTGCCGTAGTATGGCGCGTCGCCGGCACTGACGCTCTGCCTGAAGAAGTCCTCGAGCCAGAAGAGGGACAGCCCGTGCCGCAGGTTCGACCGGCGGATTGGAAGGGTGCGAATATGGAAGATCCGGACAATGAGAAGGATTTGGGACTTAGAGTTCAGAGTCCTGCGAGTGCGGATGTTAGTAAAGCGAGTAGTATCAAGAGTGCTGAGGAGGCGGTTGCGAATAAGGATGGAGGGGAGTTGGAGGGTGTTAAGTCGAGTGGGCCGTCGGGGGAGGATTTGTTGATTGGGGATCATGAGGAGGTCAAGAGGGAGAAGAAGGCTTAGGTTGATGATATCCATGTATATGATTGTATGGACGATCAGATGTAAGACCATGAGTGTGAATAGAGTATTATGCTACCATGGCAATCTGAATGGGTATCTCGAATAGAAAGTGTCCATGTGCATGACTGGACTCAGTAATGTCTACCCCTTCCTCTGTAATGCCTATCACCTCGATATCCCCCATACGGTCCTCCCCTCCTATGATCCCCCCTCTCTCTATGCCCATGATATCCTCCCCTACCCTCCCTCGGCGGCGGAGGCACCGGCTCTTCAACCTCAACTTCATACTCTTCGAAATCTTCCTTAAAGAATCCTTCAGTAATCTCCTTTTCTCTCAACGCAGCCTCAGGCTCAAACACAAAACGCAACGTCCCTTCTGGCCCCTTCACCGTTCGTTTTGCAGATGCATCACCTGGCCATGATGTTGATGTCGCGGGTGAAGTAGCGGATGCAGGTGTAGAAGGTTGAGGATCTTCAGCTTCGCAGCGGGAGCAGTAGTACAGATATCGAGGTTCGAACGCCTTGTCAAGATCGTTGTTAAGCCGAATCTTGATGTCGATGATCTTATTCTGATCAAACTGTGCCCCGACCTTTGTAGACTTACCATGCTGAACGTATAAATCCAGTATATCAAGCATAGTCTCCATAACAGAGCCCCAGTGATACTGACGCTTCGTCTTTGCGTACTCTCGAACTCTGTCAACGTGTTGTTCTGTCATGAGGGCTGTGAGCTCCACGACTGCCATGACCATTGAGAATGTTGTGCGCTTTATGGGGACGAAGGTCTTGTAGATGTCGATACACATTGCGTATGCGGTCTCGAAGAAGGGTTTTCCATCTTCTTTGCCAAAGATGTCGCGGACGACTTTTACGAGGAGTTTTTGGGGGTAGCGTGTTCGGAAGTCGAAGCCGATTGTTTCGAGGATGAGACGTTCGAGGCAGATGATGATTTTACCTGGATTCTCGAACATCTAAGAGGGTTAGTACGGTGTTGTGATTGCTGTATGTTGGGCTTACCTTGTCATCAGGCGTGACTGATTTGTCGGGGTTCTTCACGTTGTATGCCGCCGCAAGAATCTCCTTCGACTTCTTGATAGTATCCTCCACCTTACACGCGACGAAGAGCGATGCTAGTGCAGCGTCTTGATAGTTATACTCGACGTCTCTGAAGTTGAGTCGAAATTTGTGGAAATATGTGCACGCCGTATCGAACGTCCTCACAGGTCTGTTGCGTAATCAGTCTCTAATCCCCACGTACTCCCATACAAGACCCGACGTACAGTTGCAGATATTCCCTCACATTCTCAAGCAACTGCACACCTTGAAGACGGTAGTTATCCTGCCTTGCGGGATCGCAGCCATTGTCCTTGAGCATACGCCGCAGCTTGAGCTCTGATGTGTATTGATTCGAACTGGAGATGGAGCCTGGATGGGGTCCGATCTTGGGTATCGCGTCGCCGTTTGTGGCCGCGGACTGACCATTATTTGAGGTTGTCATTGGAGCGAAGGGTAGGATATGAAGTGTATGGTTGTTGTCGCAAGTTTGCTGGTCGTTCAGTGGTGATTTCGGTGGGCAGAAGGGTCGATGAATTGAAACAAGTGGGCCTCGTCGCTGAGTGTTGTTACACCCAGGCTTTACCGACTTCACCTCAGTTACGGATGCTTAGTATGAACTAGGGATATAAAAGTGGGAGGAATCCCTCGGCAGATACGGCGACGATGTTTGTTGTCGCGTGGAGTCAAAAGTACTTCAGTTGTCATGATGCAAAGCAATTGCGATGTGGCTGAAGCTGGTGACTGTGGCGCAGCTAATTACAAGCCTCAGATACATCTTCGACAGTAAACATTTCATTGAGCACGACATCATTAATAAAACGCAAGGTCACAAGGCAAGTATTGTAAAGGCTCGAAGCACCCATACAGAATTGCCGTGATTATCTTAATGATTGAGTTCAGGACGTTATACAGCCAAACGTCCCAGTTCGTTTCTGAACCAACCCTAGTGTTGAGCTTTCACCAAAGATGTCTTTCTCAAGGGGTCGGTCCTGCTAGGAACTGAGATGATTTCAGTGCAGTTGCTTACATCATAAGTCGAGACTTCTGCCTTGTCATCGAAGCCTGCTCATTTCGCGCGTTCATGTTCGAGTGTGATAGTAGGAACGACGTACATGTGGACGAGGCACGGCAGGGGGGGGGGGCTCTTGACGTAGTTACAGTCTGTAGAATAACTATAGAATAACTCTAGAATAAAAACTAGTAATTAAATCAAATTAACTCCAACCTATCCCAGGAGTCCTCCATATCTGACTCAAAAGTTCGTTTCCACGGGCCGCAGTAATTGGTGACGGTCTCGTTCAGTAGCTCATAGAGGTTCTCGAGGTGTTTACCAGGGGCACTTCGAAATCTGAGGCCACCATTGCGGTCAAGCTCGCGAAGGCCAAGCCAATCCTCGTGGTAAAGCTCACGAGCTCGAAGAGGGATAACTTCTGTGCCATTGACCTCCTCAAACCACGAAGATTCTTTCGGGATAACAAGATCATCATCTTCAAACATCCACATGACGAAGTTGGTCAACTTGCTCAGATTTGCCTTGTATTTTTCGTTTTTGAACTCGCGCTCGTTGTTGATGTCGGCTAGGAAGTTGGAATTCTCGAGGTATTTGTTGTAATCGGCTTCAGTTGCTGGGTTGCGGTAGTATTGCGCGGGAACAAGGCTTGACTGTACAATTTTGCTCCAAGTACCAAATCTCATGAGGGCCATGGCTCCCTTGCAAAGCCAGTCGGTAGCGCCGCAGGACCTGAAGTCGATGATGCCATTGTGTTGGCTACCAAATGTGACGAGACTGCGGACCTGTGGCCAGTTACAGCGCTCGACGTAACCGCGGAGGAACTGTCCACCCTGAGAGATACCGATGGCGTCAATAGCGGGCGCAGTAGACAGAATGGGGTGCTTGGCCAGTTCCTCGCAAACCTTGCTGACTTGGTCCGAGACATTTCCTTTGAAAGTGGCCATTTGATCCTGGCTGGGATCCTCATCAATGGCAATGATATGAACAAAGGTTCCCGGGTGGATATCTTCAGCGAGGGCTTGAATGCTCTTCATTCCATCGCTATTGAATTGGTCACCAAGGCCGTGCCAAACAACAATAGGTAATGGGGTATCGGATAGGTCATCTCTTGTGTGAATAGGTGCAAAAGGGGAAGCATAGCTCTGTCTAGCCAAGGCTCCGATGGCCAAGCCAAGCCGGAGCAAGGAAGGGAAAGACATGATGGGGATGTTGATGGTGATGGTGATGGTGATGGAAGATGAAGATGAAGATGCAGATGGAGAGTTATGTGGGGAGCTGAGCTAGCTGAAGACGTCAGCTATGACCCTCCACTTTCCGCTAGGTTCGAGAGGATGTAAAGTGGTTTTTGTACCTTTGTGAGTGACCACCTTATATGATTGAGAATGAGGTTGGCTGAACTGTGGATAAACTATATAATTAATGGCGTGATTATTGAGAGTATTTATTGGCTATAGGAAAAACAGAGTCTATTCTGCATGGAGGGGATAAAAGCCAATGTGTTATTTGTGCCTAGATCTACTCCGTACCTGGCCGAGATATAGATATGGCCTGAAGCTGGCGGAAGGCGGGGGTGGGTTAGACGCTTCATCCTCATTATCCCAACGATGGCAATGTACATATTGCCCAAATTCGGTAGGTACCTTATACCTTACTCTGTACTTTCTTGACATCATTATAGTACGCATACCTAGTACCTAGTACTTAGGTAATCATTCATTTAATAATTCTTCGTAGAAAGAACAAGAGCTGATCCCTTCCGGGCAGTGATGATCTGCATTCTGCAAGCACCCCAGATTCTATCTTGAAGATCAGACCAAATTGATGTATTTGTACCAGGACTAGCCTACAAATGAGTTGACGTTGACTAAATATATACTCATTTGGTCCTTTGGAGGGTTTCACACGGCTGAATGCTGGTGGGATTCATCGAAACTTGGTCTATTCTCATGAGTGACCAGGCACGGGGGCTTTCCTTGGCTCGGGTCTTGACGAAGGAATAAGATTGTTTCAAAGAAGGCGCAAGAGATGCGTAATACCGTCAATATTGTATTGTTAATGCAAGTATAGCTACAATTGTATTCTGTGGGTTTTCCGCCCTTCAACGAACGCCTCAACACCGATGCCTTGAATTGCATGTTTCAGTTGTCAATGGCCTTGTTGGCCGATGCCTTTTGCTTTCTCAATCGAGCCTTGCGGTCCGAGATTTGCTTATCGAGCTTGCCGTCGTCGGCCTCTGGAAGTTGCTTCTGCTTCTTGGCCTTCTTCGTAGGGGCGGCGGGAGTCTCAGTCTCGTCGGTGTTGTCGAGAGACTTGCGCTTCTTTCCAATGTTGGGCTTCTCACCCTTGAGGGCCTTGGCGGCCTCGTCCTCAGCAATCACGTCCTTCTCGTCAACCCAGAGCTCATCAGTCAACCAGATGGGAAGGGCAGTAGTCTCGGGACCCTTGATGTAGATGCTCTTCATGTTGCGCCACTTCTGAGGAATCCACTTCTCGATCATGCCGGTGACAACGGCATCGACATTCTCGGCGATCTGCTCAGCGGTCCAACCCGAGTATCCAATTCGGATCGAGGTGTTTGTTGAAGGGGTCAGGCTGACGAATGCAGAGTTGATTGCCTTCTGAACCTCCTTGGCGATCTCGGCGGGAGTGCCTGCGTTGACAGTACCCTCAGTCTTGACACGCTTCTGTCGCTTTCCATCGACCTTGGGTGCCTTGGCCTGTAGGTTCACAGGGACAGGTCGCTTTTGCGTTGTCTTGTAAAAGGTCTTTCCCAAAATCTTGGGTAATCTGTTGATGATGCGATCGTCACCAAGGAAGATATCCGCCTCGGCGAAGAGCTTCCTCTGCGCCTCGTACTGGCTGTATTTGGCCTTGAGCTTTCCGTAGTCGATGACACGAGTGATGCGCTTGCCAAGCTCAGCGGGGAAGTCCTCGGAGGCGACAATGTCCTTGTAGGCGCGCTGGGGCTCGGCGGTGATGAGGCAGATGGTGGTCTCTTCGTTGTTGAGCGAGTGAGGAAGGGAGATCTTTCCGGGCTGCAGACGCGCCTTGTCGACGATGTGGCGCTTGGTCGTCAGGTTGAGCCAGATGGGAGTTGTAGTAGGATCTTCATCGTCGTCGAGGAGATTGCGCTTTTCAGACTCGTCGGCCTTTTGCTTGGAAGCTTTTTTGATGTGTGCGAGAAGAGCCTTTGAAGCTTTCAGGGTCTTGTGTGAATTGTTAGAACTGTTATAGTAGTGAGATACTGGGGGTACAAACCTGATCGGGGTCAATTGCTGTGACAGCGGCAGCGCCGGGAGCGACAACTTCTTTTGAGGGCGCCATTGTTGTCGCAAAGTTGTAGATGGGATGGGGATGCAACAAAAAAGTTCAGTTTGATATGATAGTGGGGGCTTTATCAGTAGCTCGAAGGAAAAATAATTTTTTTTCTGCGATGGTTGGTTCTGTCGGAATATGCAAGTCCCGGGCTCCGGCCCAGGGGTCTCTTAGCGCCTTTAAGGTGCCAAAAATACAAGACAGACATTTGAGCTAACAAGTTTATAAATCTCGGACCTATGCATCAATTACTTTGATCCGAGTGGTATAGATATTGGAAAGTATCCTCTGGACGCTTGGGGCTTTATTTCAGATCTTGATGCTCCTCCCTCAGGCGAGATAGGCTTTATAGTAAGTTATATAATTCTATGTCTCTTTTCTTGCACCGTTTGGGGGTTTTTAGCGGCGGGGCAGAGTTTGGAGTAGGATCCGCTGATTGTCACTCTCACGTTATTCACATGAGATCCATCCGGTTGTTCCCTGTCGGGCTTACAAGATGATGAGCTCTTGAATCCTACAACTGAACATCTCTCAATCTCTTGGTCTATCTTTTTATACAATTCATAATACTTCTCTCTCATATCCTTTACATAATGTCTCCCGATCTGCAAGATCCTGCCAATAGGAGAGCTTCGTGTGATCAGTGCAGTATGTCCGCCCACCTTTCCCGCTTACACTTGGGGTCCATAACTTATATTGCGCATGCTGATCAATCTGCAAGGACAAAAGAAGCTCAAATGTGACGGAAGCTATCCATCTTGTGGGCGATGCTCTACTCTTGGAGAGCCGTGCAAGTTCTCGGCGCGTATGCCGATGGGAAGACCCAAGAAGAGGAAGATAGCCTCCGAGAATGAGGCCCAGGAGAGCAGTGCGAGCAGAACTTCGCCATCGACTTTGGCGATGAGTATTGGGAGTGACACTGGTAGTGATATGGGAAGAAGAGCGAGCTTTGATCCGTGCCAACATATGTCTGAAGATGCACCATTGGATTTGATACCTCTTGGGTGAGTTGACTGAATCATCACCTTGATGGCCGAACTGACTCAGATTCAGAAACGAGACAAATGTTGACCCGAAATTATTGGCATTTGAATCCGACCCAGGCCAACAGACATGCGCCTGTCTCGCAAGCTTATACTTGTCACTAGAAGAAGTTCGGAAAGCAGATGATTTGCCCTTCACAGCACGGTTATCCGTTCTGCGGCATTTGACGACAACAGCAGCAGGGATCATACAGTGTCAGGTATGTCCAACAAAGTTTCTATGGGCAATGCAGAATGCTCAACTCCTCAACACGCTTATTATATCTTTGGCGGAAGGATATAAAAAGATCGTGAAGTCAGTTGAGGACGAAACGAAACGAGCTCAGGATGCCAGGGAATCAAAAGAATTATACATAAGCGAAGGCCAAACGCTAGAGGCACCATCGCAAAACGACGCGTTAGGATTCTCGCTGAGCCTGGACCCTCGGGATTGGAAAAGCATCGCCAACAAAGCAATCAAATCCGAACTTTTTGGTACGCCACATTCGAGCTCCATGTCTTTTGTGGCGATGTTGCAGTTGATGGAGGATAGACAGAACTTATGGCATTCCGGAACGAGTCATGTACCGCCGGGTATAGGACATCGGTTGGCACATCAGATGCATGATAAGGATCCGCATTGTGTGTCGGTTGTTAAGCATACGAGGGACATGATAAGTCATTTGTTGGCGGATGTTTGAGTGGCTGGTTTGATACCCAAGATCAGGAGCATTAGCCTTCTTTAATTTGATTGTTTACTGTCTTCATGGCCTAGTGCTTCCGCTATCCTAGAGGTTGGAAGAGAATACTTTTGATACGCGAGCACAATGTGAGGAAAGGAAAGTCTTTACTGAATATCCGTCAATGGCTCAGCCGCAGACATCAGTCTCAAAATCGCTCACGGGACTTACGTTTGACTGTATGGGATAGGTTGAGAGCTTTGAAACCAGCATGTTATTGGTTCGCCAAACCAACAGACACATGTAGGGATACTATTCTCCATTTATCATGCAATGCAACTTTGTCAAACGATCCGATAGGACTGGCCCCTGGGCAATTCTGCTGTGCCGTACTAATTCGGGTGTTAAAACCACATCTGGTATGCAAAGCGTGGCATGATGAGTTGAATGAGTTGGTTCAGTACACAAATAGAGATAAACAACGCAACTGTGAAGTGACACTCTACTCTCTTCCTAGATAACGAACGAACCGTGCAAGGATGGCAGAAGAAAATAATTCTCAACCAGCTCAGGCTGTCACCGATGTTTCTGGTCTTCTTCCTCCTGAGCATTGGGCTGAGGTAGCTGAGGTTCGTATGACACGACGTTGGTCAGGATCATGCCACTAATGATAATCTAGGAGTTGGGTGATACGGATTCTGCTCTGGGAGATGATACTGCCGAGTCGACGGCGTCCATCACGTCAAGTATTCTGCACTATAGGAATATCAATGGGAGAACTTACCATCATGATATTGGGAATGCCCAGTATTGGTATGTTGTCCGAAGACTCTATGGTGCGGGATTAATGAGAATAGGGGGACCAATGATGAGAAGCAGAATGAGTCGATGGACATCAAGTAAGTGTACCGAACACAGATTGGAGATGAGTGCTGATACGTGCAGTCATCATGTTTTGACGCTGGTTTTGGACGGTGCGCTGTATCTTGCGCCTATTCCCAAAGACATCAAGGTTCATTGCTGCCGGTAGCCGTGGAGTGACCTGCTGACTTTCATAGAATGCTATTGATATCGGTACAGGGACAGGTGAGTTTCGGAGAGCCAGTTGGACTGGTTGCGGTCGGAGCCAGTCGCTACTCAAGTGAGCTCAGGCTATACCCAGACCGCGCCAAAGTTGTACTCTGGTTGAACTCACGCTGACATTATACTCTAATTTAGGTGTATGGGCTATGTAGGTGTTTATAATCAAACGACTAAGTGGTTGAAATTAACTGTTTTCAACAGAGATTTTGCGGATAGCTTCCCAGACGCACAGGTTATAGGTACTGACGTTTCGCCAATCCAACCGGGCTGGATACCTCCTAACCTGCGATTGTAAGAAGCCTACTCACGCCCATAAGCGAATCTAACACTTCGGTAGCGATATTGAAGACTGCACTCAAGAGTGGACGTTCGCTCCTAACTCGCAAGACTACATCCACTTTCGTTGGCTGGTCGGCAGCATCGTCGACTGGGACCAGCTCTTCAAAGAAGCATATAGATGTCTCAAGCCGGGTGGTTATATTGAAAGCCACGAAGCTCTCTCAAGAATGGACTGTGACGACGGGACTATCACCGAGAAGAGTGCTATGCACCAGTGGGGAAAGTTCTTTGTTGAAGGCGGGAAGAAGATCGGCCGTTCGTTCACAATCGTTGAGGACGGAGTGCAGAGATCTGCTATGGAGAAGGCCGGGTTTGTTAATCTTGTGGAACGGGATTTCAAGGTAAGTGACTCTCTTCCAGTGGCCACTTTCATATACTGATATAGTGAACTGAACAGGTGCCTATCGGGGGTTGGCCGAAGGATCCGAAGATGAAAGAAATTGGCAAGTATGCACAAGCTACTCTTGAGCAGGATATCGAGGGTTATGTGTTGTTCATGGCCAACACAGTGGAGGGCTGGACGAAAGAGGAGGTTGAGGTGTACATATCGATGCTGAGAAGGGAGCTGAGGCAGGGAAACATGCATCCTTATTATTGGCAGAAGGTTGTCTGGGCCCAAAAGCCAAAAGAGTAAGGCCATTTAATTAGTATTTGTGAAATTCTTATCATTGCTCATTATTAGTACCATTGGCATTGGTATTTCACCAGGGGCTGTGGTTCACAGTCTAGTAAGAGCTCATTCTCTCCTCGATAAGCCCCGTGAACTTCACCATTTCTGAACAGCACGGCTCCAGTACCTCCTTCAAAACAGGAATCCACCATTCTTCCATCCCTGGGCCAATACCTATAGCAAAGGCATACTCCACATACTCAGGATAGAAACCGCTCAACTCCCAGTCGATGATCCCTGTGATAGTGCTTCCGTCAACCATGATATTGCGCGGTGATAAGTCACCATGAGTTAGAACGAAACGTCCAGTAGATTTGCGTCGTTGCCGTTCTAGAACCTTCTTCCATCTCCAATGTTGAATAGTTCCACCGGAAAGTCGATCGAGACACCAATTATCAAAAGCTTCCTCATCCTCGAATGGACCACAGTGCCTGATAAACGTGGTGTTATATATGTTGCGTGTCGGTTGCCTGTTGATCCGGCCAATGTATGGATGTAAAAGCGTTCTCATATGCTGTATTTGGCCTCGAAGCTGCCCCTTGATAGACCTCTGCTCATCCTCAGACATAGCCTGCCAGACGTCCACGAGCGGCACGCCGGGTACACGCTCGCTGACCATAACACGTGCAATGGGGCGTTTAGTGATGACATCGTAGACTCCGCGAACCTCGGGAGCTAATACACCATGTGTTGCGGCATGGTGCATCATATCGGCTTGCGAGCGGTCAATGCCATTTGGACTGCTGACTTTGAGAGCTAGTACTTGGCCATTCGAAGTTGTGTGCTCGAGAACTCGGTTTCCCCAGTATTTATGAATCTCCTTGCCAACGACTGCATCGAGATAATTGCACTTCAAATACTTGGGAAGTGTATCCTGTTCGTCGTCTTCTATCTTAGCCTCCATGGCTTCCGGCCCCTCTTGTTCTGCTTCTGAGAGGCTTGCCATATTGACAGATGGTTCACAATGGGGCATCAATATGATCAGAATTTGAGCGTTGCGAAGATGAATATATATAGTGTGGAAAAAATGATAGGTTTGCGTTTCTTGACGAGCGATTATCGTGCACAACGTTAACCCTCTACTTACTGACCAACCTCCTCTTTACACCCTTGCCAAATCAACCAATAGCAAATTCATCACTAAAAACAATGGAAGAAAAGAATTAAAAACCACAAACTGTATGAAGTCCAGCAAGAAAGGGGATATTTTTGATTAATAGAAATATGCTTGACATTTAGTTAGCGGAAACACTTGATAATGACGATGCTGCATGGGATGAGAAAGAGAATCACGGATCAAGATAAAGAAACTCATACCTCGGTTAGTAAACTCCCTTACTTCCGACCATAGCCCAGCTACAGCCGGCCTATTGCCAGGTCGGACTGGCCGAGAACACAGATCAGACATCGGACAGCGCTCGGACAATCATGCGCCCGATTGAGGAGCACGAATCGTACAAAGGGGGAAGAGAGATCTAATTGACTCAGATCGTCTCAGATCTCTCCCAAGAAACACTCAGGGGTAGGTATAGAGACCAAGTTCCACATCTGTCAAAGATACAGTAGGAAGTCTATGACTTGCATGCCATAATCGAAAGCCCAAAAGGCTCAGCTGAAAGATCAATATGGAGTGGCTGAACAACATATGCAGTTTCTACTGGCCTCAAAAATGAGATCTGACCAATGGATCTTTCAGCTCTTACACACATTTACAGCCAAGAGGGTGTCTTGGTAAGACATGCTTGATGTAAATACTTAGGCGGAGATTCAGATATGTACTGTGAAGTAAAGACAACCCATCGACCATCAAAGACAAAGACAATAACTTTTATCACTTATTAACAACTCTCCCAAGAATCCTCACCAAACTTCGTAGTCGACCCACGCGCTCTCATATCGACGAGCTGGTTGATATGTTGATCCCGATCGTATTCAATTCTTCGTACTCGTTGCGGGGTATTCCCTGACACCTGTCTCTCCCAACACACACTCATTTGCTCTCCTGGGAAGCACGGACCGTAACAGACGATAACGGGTCGGCACGAATAACCAACGATTTAGCAGCCTGAAAGTTCCACAGCTACATCATCCATATTTGGGGCGTGTAGCAAAGAGCCTGACCTCTCATCAGCAACGGCATCCACATCAGGACTCACTAAGGAAAGATTCGGGGAACGTCTCCTCTTTGAGAAGCAGAAACACCCAGGCGGACTCGGGGTTAGATAACCCGATGATTTAATCGCTCATATCTCACCCCCACCCCCCATCAAAAGGCCAAGTTAGGAATCTATTTAAGAACTCACCTATAGAATCATTCCAAGACACCGCCGGGTTTACTTTCTCTTCCGTTGCAAGGGCGACCCAAGGTACTCGAGGAGTGCGATTAACAACTTCTCATTACGTCGACACCGCCGCCGAGGACACCCAGCAGGCTGGGATGGTGCTTGCTTGGGCAAATGGGCTGTGGGGTCCGGACATTGATACTGGTAGATGGTATTGTTGTTGTTCGTGATGTTTGTTACGTTTCCATTGATCTGATTTCCGGGACCAAAATGGGTGGCGTCATTGTTGGTAGTTGAGCCTTTGAGGTCGCAGTTGCTGTTCATATTGGTCGGACACACCAAAACATGCGCATTGTCGTCCTTGGAAGCCATCCCCACCATGATGAAGTACGGGCTGCCTTGCTGGGAAACTGGTTGGATCGTATGGTAACACTGCGGACGAATGGAGTTTCCAAGAGGAAAAAAGGGTGTGCGGCAGCTGACCCGTGATTTGGGAGGGCTTAACACCCTCTCCTATTCATGCGCAGTCACCCCTGTCCGCATGTTGGGGGCCTCAAAACCTCCAAACTCTCCAAAAACAATGACAGCACTGACCAGATCGTGACATATGAAAATCTGCCAAAGACTCGAAATAGTTCATTGTGTAGTATAGTATCGTGTTAAGTGTTACTACATGTATATAGTAGTAGCTTTCGAACAAATATCGTTAAGATGCGGTACTGGAGGTCGTAAGCATCATGCCGATTACCATATCTTTACATTCGAGGAATATTGATGAGATATTGATAGGTGACCTGTGACTTGTTCATACATCTGTATTGTTGGGTCATGTAATTAAGGGCGTGCAGGTGAATATGTATGTAATATAGCGACTGCGGGTCTTGGTTAGATGCCTTGCTTCGTTCCCCAGCTTCACAAACTCATCACAACATCTACCAACGACATATTGCCAAATGGTTTAGATCTCTTGTGAGCATCCAAGAGTATGCTATAATTTCTCGGACCTCTCTACAAACTATAGAGTCGAGCTTTCAAGCGATCCATCCACACCTGTCACGTCATACAGGTTGTCTACCAACAGTGGCGTAGCAAACTGAACCAACACTATCAGCTTGATCAGGCAATGTTTCTGTCTTAGGTACTTCCTTGATTTGAAAGCTGAATTCGAAGAAGTTCAGTCCACCTCCGATAATCATTGACGTGGAGTTCCTTACGTGGTCAAGGCCCCCCTTCCAGACAGGCCCCCAAAAATTGCCTTCCTTCGACTCCTTCTTTCATACCAAGATATTTTGGTCTCTCTTCTTGGGCTTAATAAAATTACTGAACTAACTAGAGCCAGGGACTAGGTACCATTTAACATAGCTTCGACGTGTAAGAAGCAAGTCACCGGCTGATTACGATAGTCAACTTTCATTCGCAATACTGATTCCAATCGAAGCTGGAACTTGGGGGTTCATCGCCAGGGAAAGTTTATGAGCACCCAAACACTTCAAGAACTTCTCTCTTTACTCAACAAGACTTGACATACACTTGAAAGCGTCATTCTATCCTCCTGAGACGAAAATCAATACTCGATACGACGCCACCTCCTTAAAGTGCAAGTCTCGACTTCACCAACATACCCAAGATCTCTCATCTCTCCCATGAATCTCTACTTGTAGTCCCAGACCGCCTCATGATCATCGTATCAAATCTTCTATATCGATAGCCTTGTTCTGCCGTGTTACTCTGCTTCGCCCCCTCGAAGTGCCTTAGGTTTCACCGCAGTCTGACACATGAGGCTCTGCTGTCAATCTTTCACACTTTTTCACAATCTATTTTCACAATGATGCCTAAACCTTGATGCCATACTCACATCTTGGCCTTCTTTTCCGGTCGCACCTTTTCACAATTTTCATAATCTGCGGTTGATTTCTATGCCACGTTAGCACAACCATAATTTCTCCTGCATTCTGACACACCACCCGAAGACGATATCGTCGTCGATGTAGCTATTCACGGCTCTTTACCATCTTCACCGCTCTTTGTCGCGACGGCCTCGCCTTCGAAGTTGAGGCTATCATGGCAGAGATTCTTGGGGTCGCGGCGTCGGCGAGCCAGCTTGGTGTCGCATGTTTTTCACTGATAGATGTCATGAGAAAGATAAAAGGGGGAGCGTCGACGCTGAAACGGTACCACGAGCAGCTCCAAGAACTTCAGAGTCTTTCTACCAGTATCTCTGAGAACCCCCTTCTTCAGACCCCCGAGATTGGGACACAGACTGATGCTCTTCTTTTTATCATCAACAACAACTGCTTAAATTCTTTACTCCGCAAAAGCAGAGTCCTTCGCACCTGGGGCTTCTTGTATAGAGAACAAGATCTTGTTGATATCTTTGTAAGACTCGAGAGGCAGAAGAGCAACCTGTCTTTGGCCATTGAGCAGATACAATCCAAAGCCTTGTATCAAATACAGACCGACATACAAGTCATGGCCGAGAAGAAGTCGCCGAACCCTCCGGCTCCCGAGTCTCCTTTCACAAACTTTTCGGCTCCGTTGATTCAGGGCGAATACACAGTCTTCGCCTACAACCCGAACACTCCAGGCCCTGCACCAGATGTTCATTCTTACAACCATTTCATCAGCTCGCTCCTAGCCTCCAGCATGACTGCAAATGTCTTTTCGAACCAGCCACCTTCTGCCCACGGTAATGCTTCTACTCCAGACCGGAACGATTCCTCCACATCCAAGCCCATGAAGCACAACGAGCGCAAGCCTGAGCCCAACAGCGTGAATTACAACAATGCGTTCGCAGCTTCTGGTATTAATCAGAGAAATGGAAGAGTAATCGAGGTCGATGCTGAGATGGCTGCAAAGCTATCCACTAAGAATCCACGACAGACGAACCCCTTAGTCTACAACAACTCGACCAAGATTGGATACGGTGACCAACACAATGGAAATGTTATCGAGATTGAGAGTGGCACCGACTGGGTCATGCCTGATACGAGCGGCGACACATGGAACAGCCCGATGGCGATGTTATGGCTTTCTGGTAATGGACCTGAGGTCCACGGAACTCAGCACAATGGACCGATCATTCGAACCAAGAAGACCACTGAGAAGAAGTAGAAGGAGGAAATGAGGGACTAAGGATGGATATGCAAGGAGGACATTTGTTATACGTTTTGGCGAGATGTTTTAACGTAATGGCGTGTTCCCGTATATGCTTTCTAGAGCTCATTTTGGTAAAAACTAGCTGGCTTGGGGATTGTTGTGTTGTTAGATAGATGGAATTAGTATCCAATTTGGGAGATTTTAGGGTAGAAGAATACGAGCTGTTGATAAAAAGTTATCCTCTCTTGTATTTAAGAAGCATCGCTGGCAGAGAGTCTAAGCCATAACGACGACGTCTTCTCCAAACAAGTTGGGCTGCCACATCAAGGCCGTCACAATCACAGATACAGTAGTCCAAAAGGGAACATACCGGAATTCATTATATTCCTTGAGCCGAAGTCACCCAAGAAATCGGCTTTTATTGCATCTGACATCAAACTCAGCCCTACAGCTAGCTAATCGACCTAATCTGACAGCGCCACGTGTTTCATATGCAGCCCATTCAGCTACCCCTCTACTCAAGATCACGGCGATTGATCAGAGGTGAGTACGGGCTAGGTTTCTGCCAAAGTCACCAAATAATATGCTGTTTTGTGTTTACAACAAATAAGTATTGGGCAGTTTCCATGGCTGATCCATTATCTATCGGGGCCAGCGTCCTGGCCTTCATCGGCCTCGTCGACCGCATCATTCGCACATGCAAGCACTATATCGAGGCTGTTGAAGATGCACCAAAAGACATCCAGATGATATTGGGCGAGGCTACGTCGCTAAGAGCCATCATCGACAGTATTGGCGAATCAAGTGCGACGAGCCTCGTGCCAAATCTTCATGAAAAAAATGGACCTATCAAGTCTTGCCACAGCTGTCTTGCTTCACTCGAGGCTCTTCTCCCACCAACCATGGACCAATATCAGACAGACAAGCGGCATAAGATAGCGTTAGCTGACCTCGCATGGCCTCTGAAGCAATCGAAAGTCAGAAAGCTGCTGGCCGAGATATCACACCATAAGGCTACTTTACTGTTAGCCATGTCTGGTGACATGAGGTTAGTCTGCAAGGACCGTTAGGAAGTCGAGGCTAACGGAGTTTGTCCAGCCGGGAACTGAAAGAAATCAGGATGGGGATCGAAAGGCTACAAGGCACCATGTCAGGTCGGTGATCTCGATTGATGCCTGGAATAAACTGACATACTCAAAGAGTCCGAAATTCGGGAGATCATCCGATGGCTTGAGCGAACAAACCCATCATCTCTTCACAACATAGCATTCAACAAACATGAGCCTTTGACGACTGCATGGGTCACCAATTCTTCCCAGTGGAAGGCTTGGTTGTCACTGACCTCTGAAACTAGACTCATTTGGATACATGGGCTCCCTGGTTCAGGAAAAACAGTTCTGGCATCATATGTCATCGAAGAACTGGAAATGCTATGCAAGCCAGCCAATGGTAGTGTTTGCAGCTACTACTACTGCCATTACTCTCACAATCAGGACGAAACGGTGCCATTCCTGAGCTGGATCATTGGCCATGTATGTCGACAAATTAGCTGGATACCATCTGAGTTAAAACGACTTCACGACCATGGCTGCGAACCTACCACCACAGAATTGGAAGAAATATTAGAAATTGTGGTGAACAAACTTGACGTCTTGTATATCATCATCGATGCGCTTGACGAGAGTACTCCACGAGAAGATCTTTTGTTGCTGATTCAGACAATAACAGTCGATAAGCGTTTTGAAAAGATCAGGATATTAGCGACAAGCCGGCAATACTTCGACATAGAACAATCATTGACTCAGATATCAACAAGCATATCAATGTCGAACCCAATGGTCGATGCTGATATTCGAAGATTTGTGCACTCCAGACTCAGATCTAGTAATCGACTGAAGAGATGGCACGTGCGATTCAACGAAATTGAGGAAGTTCTGGCTTCCATGGCCCAAGGAATGTGAGAACTCCCTTTCACTAGGAGACGATTAAAGAATTACCTTTCTTCTAACTGTGCTAACTTAAAGTTACAAGGTTTCGATGGGCTGACTGTCAAATTCAAGCTATAGAGCGACTTCGCGACCAGTCGAAACTCCAGCAACTCCTTTCCAACCTACCTAAAGATTTGAGTGTAACTTACGTCAGAATCTTCGAAGCAATCCCTGAAGAAGATAGACCGCTAGTTCGTTGTATTCTCACTTGGATCATTGGCCATTCGCAGGCTGCTTGGGTTTATCACGTTGGTGTGAATGCGAATTTGCTTCTGTCAGCAGTCACATATGAGCATTTCGGTTCAGAAACCAGAGGTCAAAAGTCCGTTATTGACCTTGAATATTTAAAGGAGATATGCAGCTGTCTCATAACAGTTCGATATGTTCCTGGAGATATCTTCGATAGCTGGTTAGAAGAATCTCCTGGATTACAGGCCACAGAGGCAACTGACGGCGAGGATCTCTACGTGTCTCTTGCTCACTACACAGTCCTGGAGTTTTTGGTATCACCACACGTCTTTCAACCTAACTTTGATTTTTTCGCTATGTCACCCGAGCTGATTCGCTTGAGATTCGCAAAGAGTGTTCTGAAACAAGCCCTAGCGGCTGATCCAATGGGGACAAGTACTGATTGGATTCACGACCGCGAAGCATATTGTCTCACACTTGGCTGCGCCTTGTATCTATATGATATCCTGGCAGAAACCGATCTTCAAGACCTTTTCATGCGATACATCAATCCTTCCTCCCCACACTATTCGCGTTTCGAAGCCATCCAGTCCAGGATTGTCCAGGGCGACGAAGGCTCTAGATGTTACTTCCTACGACACATCCCAGCTCGAATTCATTGCTCGACGACAGAAGACACATGTTCTGGAACAGCTGCGACGCTGATGAATATTCTTTTGCTTTGGAGTGGCAGTATGCACAAGGAGCTTATGCCGATGATCAGGAGGCTGCTCGCTGGGAGACAGATACAAGAGCTTCTTGATACAAAAGTGACAGTTACATTTATCGAAGAATCTGAAGAGGAGTTGGAAGAAGCCGGGAATGGTTTATGTGAGAATACCTTGGATGGAGCGGTCTGGGAGATAGTGCAGTCGCGGCAGATCTTTCTTGACGATGAAGAGCTTTCTCACTCTTTCCATATGCTTGGGCGTCAGTTGGGATAAAGACGAGATTACACTAATATCTATGATAGAGCTCCGTATGAACGTTACTATCGTATCGGTATTTCAGTCATTAGACAGTATTTGCAGACTGTCTGTTCCGTTGATAGATGTATTCCGTCCACGTGACATGTCACATGTTCTAGAGGAATTTGCTCCGCGCCATGATAAGAGCAATTTTTCGACTTCTGACTCGGAGCAAAATCGCTGAGCGACAAAGTATCTCTATAAAAATGAATTTCTTCAACCCATTTTCCCGGCAAGGAGCTCAATGGACGTTTGTGGGCCGTACATCGTCATTTCCTGATGTAGACGATGATGCAGGCAACTTGGCAAAACACCGCTTGTGTAACGCAAAATCAATACCAGGCTGCAAAGCCTTTCACATACCGCAGGAGGATGTATCCTCGTCAAAAGAAGTTCATGTTGGCGATGATTCCTCATGGGAATCACTTGCTGATCAGGTGCTTGTGTTTCAATACAAAGGCAAATTTCATGCAATCGACCATGTGAGCAAATGTCCACAAGAAAAGTGTTTGCAGGGGCTAATCAGGGTGTCTGCCTAGTCATGCCCGCATAGCCAATACCCTCTTTCAAAAGGGACACCGTTCGACATTGAAGACTTTGGCGTTGTACTTAGTGCTGGAGTGCTGTGTCCAAATCACGGCTGGTCCTTTGATTTGTTCACAGGCATGTCAGATCGAGGCAGTTACAGACTCAAGACCTGGGAGGTCGAAATCAGGGATATAAAAGAAACGGAATCCACCGATATAAACGAGAGAGAGAAATTATCGACCGATAAAGAGGTTTGGGTGAGGAGGAAGCAAAGGATAGGTTGAAACAATAGCATGGGGTTTTTCACGGCAAACGCCTATGAAGGGAGATTGGCCAACAGCTATTGGCGAACTCAATACCTGGCAGCCCGCTACTCTGGCCATGAATCACTACAGAATTTAGAAAGCCTGGGACAACACCCAGTTAAAACGCCAGATGCACAGGGCGTTGCACTATCTACCTTGACCTCAAGATACGAAGGATATACAATACCAATACTCCTTTCCTCATATCACCATGTCTAAGGCGCTTCATTCCCCAGCCGGCAGCTTAACGCTAGCGATCCCGTCGACCAGACCTTCTGTGGCTGCACAAAAGATGAGTTGGCAAGGCCGGTTCAAAATATACAGGAACATGCAGCAGGCAGGTGTTGCGACACCAAACACGGGGAGTCTCGCATAGCAATCATCATCTGGCGTACCCTTGGCAGAAATGTGACATTGGGCTCGTAAATATCAATACTCTAGGGGCTGTCTGCAAAGTCATCGCTGACGTTCGACCCCCGTCTCTCAGATGAGTATCGGCTGCGTCACGTATCTTTGGTTACCTCGCCCGTCTTTTCTACATATTTGTACGTGATGAGAGAAGTATCTACGCTGGCATTCAGCAACTGTGGCAAATCAAGGAACCCTTTTCCTGATGCGCCATAACAGCCAGAGACACAGACCAGACCACAAGAACCCTGGTTGTCGAGTCATATACACAAGTCATATCGTCCAACCTTACTTTAGTATTCGATTCAAGGTTTATTCAAGGGTTTAAAGCTGGTCAATTACTGGCATGTGAGTCCAAATACGCGATTCCCTCTCATTGATATTGATTTGTAACTATCCCACGTCCCGAGAGGACCACCGGGAAAGTGGAGGACAACCCGACCCCATCGCCAACTGACACTCCCAGAACAAGTCAAGTCTGTAACGCCACCAAAGTATCTGATCTATCTGGTTGGTTCGTGCGGCAAATACCCCAGTGATCTAGATTGCATCTCGGTTACAAACTTTACAGCCCATGGGGTAATCCGGGGTAACGTGGAGGAGAGAGTGTGAGGAGAGAGGGGGGCATCGAGGAGTACTTAATTGACCATGGCCTACGATACAAAATTGCAAAAACATCACCCCTAGCTGCAACACTCAAGATGGTCTCTTTCAAGGAAGCCTTTGCGTTGTCTTCGCATGAAGTCGAGGCTGCAACGCCTCCTGGCACAGTCCAGATTCATCGTGAGATTTTCTCCCGACGCGTGAAAAAAGCGAGACTAACGGTGAAAAGGGGAGCAGGAAGACGCGAGCCATGCGGTTATTAGCATACATGCTACGGATGATCCTCGAGATCCTCTCAATTTTCCGAGGTGGCATAAAATCGCTGCACTGAGCGTCGCGTCGCTTTATGCTTTTACCGCGAATTACACGAGTGGTATTATCGCACCTGCGTTTCAGCTATGGCCTATGATCTTTCCGAAGGATCCGAGGTCTCTCTCTCAGCTCTCTATCTTGATTGCTGTAAGTTTTTACCACTCCAGTACCGCTTGGAGCGTATGCTGATGGAATGCAGATCCATATCCTCTTCCTCGGTGCGGCCAACATCTGGTGGGTTCCCATGTCCAACTGGATGGGACGACGGCCAGTTCTCATTCTCGCTACGACGCTCCTCACATTCAGCACGCTTTGGTGTGCACTTGCGACTTCATATGACTCTCTTCTCGCGGCTCGTGCTTTCCAAGGCATTGGAGGTGCTGCAGCAGATACAGTTGCTCCTGCGCTTATTGGAGATATGTTTCCTATTCACCAACGTGGACGAGCCATGGTATTCAACCCTTCTAACACCAAGACCGACCGCCGATTGCTGACATACCGTGACTAGGCCGTCTACACCATCATGCTTGTCGTCGGACCCCTCGCAGGTGGTATCTCCGGAGGTTACATCGTGTTCGAGCAAGGCTGGAAGATGATCTTCTGGGTCTGTCTCGCTCTATCAGCCGCTTGCCTCGTCGGCGTCATCTTCTTCGTCCCCGAGACCCTGTATACGCGAAGTGCACCAGTCGAAGGCGTCACAAACCCCGAGGCTGAGAAGAATGCTCAGTTTGGCAATAATGAACACGTCGAGGATAAGCAGTCTGTCAGCGTGGGTGAACAGCAAACTTCTTACTCCCCTTTCACCTATGTTCAGTCTTTGGGCTTCATCAAGCCTCGAGGAAGTCTTCTGAGGCAATTCATCCAGCCGTGGAAGACTCTTGCTTTTCCTGGTACTTGGGTGGTGATGCTTCACTACGCTGGCCTCGTCGGCGGTATCGTCACAATTTCTACAATCGGACCCCAACTCATGGCGAGCCCACCTTATCTCTGGAAGGCTAACGCTGGTCTTATCAACATTGGTGCTGTCATCGGCGGTGTCATTGGATATATCTACACTTTCATGCTTGCTGATGGCAGACTTGTCAAGAAGGCCAGCAAGACACGAAATGGTGTCGCTGAATCTGAGGACCGATTGCCGACTCTCTTCTTCCCTCTCTTCATCGCTACTGGAGGTTTGTTGGTGTTTGGATTCTGTGCCAAGAACCCTGGTGGTCATGCCTGGGTTGGACTTCAAGTCGGATATGGAATGCTCACTTTTGGTCTGATGCAAGTTCCATCTGTTGGATTCAACTACGTAAGTCTCCAAACCATCATCAACCTCGTCATTTATACTAATCCTTCGTAGTTGATCGACTCTTATCACTCGTTGGCAGCCGATTGCTTCACCATGGTCACCATTCTCCGTTCCATCATCGCCTTTGCATGGACCTTCTTCGTGGCTGACTGGGTTCACCAGAAGGGAGCAGCTGAGCCATTTGGTATTTTCGGACTGCTGATGGGTCTTTTCTCGTTGTTGACTGTTCCTCTCTGGATGTTTGGAAAGCGTATGAGGATTGCTACAGCAGAACAGGTTCTTCGATGGCAGGGTTACTAGGTTATGTTGCCAGATGGTTTGCCTTTAGTCGTCATGATGGAATGAGTGAGTACTCTGTGGTTATCTTATCACAAATTGACCGAAATAATATCTCCATCCAGACCCACCCGAGCTCTCGTGTCTATTTGCCATCTCGTAATATTGTCAACTTAAAAGTGGTCTCATATTTATTGTCATACACAAGTACCTACCCGGTCCACGGTAATCGGAGCCCCTCAAGCCAAGACTTTCTTGATGCCAAGGGTTTATCGATAATTGGATTGCGTCCCACCGCCAAGACCCTCTCTGCTCACCGCACAGCCCCCCTAACAACTCCTCCCTACAGCAGAGTAAGCTCACCACCACCACCAGCAAAAGTCCTATAACGTTGTGAAACATGTTTCATCACTGGGAGATTCCTTTAGAAAGAGGCCTCCTTAGTCAAAAGTATCTGTTATCCAATACTCGTCGTGCCGAGCCGTGTATGCGCCTTAGTGGGGTCTCGTCAACCGCGCGCTTTTGGATGGAGATGGATATTCAGGGGTCCTTGTAAGAAGTGGACTCTTACTCTGCATTGCATGTGCATTGCAGTCGTGGCAGCTTCAAAATCGTTTTCTCGCGGTTCACTCGGTCTTGGAGGGTCTTGGCTTTTGTGCGGAGGTGCATGCGCGAGGCCTCTCGTGAATCACTGTCAATGATATATATAGTCCTCAACTCTTTGACTTGACTTCTGCATCCACAACTTCAAATCACACTTCTTTGCTTCATTCACATTCAAATCAACCAAAATGGTCAACTTCCACGAGAGCTCTTCTGACATCGAGCTTGAGGACGGTCACATCCTCGTCGCTCAGTGCAACGATGCTGATGGTGAACCTCAAGAGTCTCGTCTTGATCTCGACTACTACATCGGCAACAACGACGGTGCTTTCTACTGGGGTGGCGAGGGTAAGTCAACGAGCATTCAAAGTATATGTTTGACCTACTAACAATGACTTCAAGGCTTCTCTGGCTCTGCTTCCGACATCACCTTCGAACTTGAGGGCGATGACAACGTTCCTGTCCTCCGCGCTCTCCTCAACCCCGTTGACGGAGATCCTGTTGAGGCTAACGTCAACCTCGCTGAGTGCATTGGCAACGACAACGGCACTCTTGTCTACGGTGAGTCTTAATAATGTTCAGGTTTTAGATATCTGCTAACAGTGATTAGTCCCTCCCCAGTAAGCGAACTCATGGACTTTGAGGGTAGGATTCAGGCGGAAACACAATCAAACAAATAAAGTAAATTACCAACCATTTGTTCCCTATATTCTGGTGAATACAGAGCTGAGATGTGAATGTCAACAAAGTCCAAGCCCGTTACGTGTAGCGTGACTGTGTAACAAAGTATTGCTCGGAGTGCCGCCCAGCCGTACTATTGGACCCCATTTCAGTCAAACAAGTAATGTCTCACAAGTTTCTACCAACAAATTCAATCTGAAGGTCTACTACCTTGCACTCCAGCACTTCAAAGACATCATGTCAAGTAAGAGGAGAAAGGCAGCATCTGCGTAGCATTATCCGTCCTGGCCTTCAGACACGATATTAATACATATTAACCATCAGACCCGGGTATCAAGCATCCAACTTCCTCTTTGCCGAGTTCTCCAACTCCGCCATAAGCTGCACCAACTTCTCTGTAAGATGCGGCACCGGCATCCCCGCAAAATTACTCCTCACAATCCCCATAACCGCCTCCATGACCTTATCAGGCTGAGAAAGCGGCACACTAATCACAACCTCCCCCTCCCCCTGAATCTCCGTTCTCCACCGTATACAAGGCTGACCTTGCCCAAAACCTTTGAATCTTTGCAACGCTATACTATCTGCTTCCTCTAAGTAAACATTCTGACCAAGTGCTCGGGAAAGGCTGGACTGGTCGGATAATAGACCATACACCCAGAATGCGAGACTCGCGTGGTACAGGATTATGGCCATCGGGCCGCGCATTGAACCGCGGGGTGAGTGTTTGGCGATGTGCATTATTTGAGCAGCGTGGAAGATTGTATGGCGGGCTGCTTCGCTTTTTACCCAGTCGCGGACGGTGGGATAGACTGCGCGTGCTCGTTCGGGACCTTCCATGCCTGCAAATATCTGGATGTCTTCGAAAGGCATCTGGAGATGGAGAAGGGCGAGTTCCAGGCGCATTTGGATCTCGGGGTCTGCCGAAGAGTCGACGGATAGACTGAGTTTCAGGTGTCCAAGCAGCTTGAGTAGTTCGTCTTTCCGCATCTCTGTGACTAGAGTATTCCAGCGTCGGGGTCGTGAACGTTGGAGGGATGAGAGCTGGAGATATTCCCAGCACATAGTCCATGTACAAGAGAGGACCGCCAGAATCGCGACATATGAGTCAACAGAGTCAGTATGGTTGTTGAGAATATCAGGGTCATCGATGACATCTGCAACAAAAAGCGGTTCACTTTGTTGGCGCGAAGCCTTGAGCGAGTTCCACTGTTCCGGCGACGCAGCAGTCCACAAGTCCGCGTGTTCTGGGAAAGGCAGAAGGACCTCGGCATACGACACTGAAGGGCTAACCAGCAGCGCGGTGGAAGTGTTGGCATCATGAGATAGCATCCTGAAAGCAAGCCTCTTGAAGGACTCATCCTCTACCCATTGAAGCCAGTCTTCCCGAGAGACTAGACCTGGAGATTGCATGGTCTTGCTCTGGGAGTACACTGATCGCTTGAACTTTCCATCGCGGCGCATCATGGTCAGTACGGGGTTGAAGAAGCTCTCTGCGATCTCGACTTTGCGGGGAAGACCGCTCCATATACCCATCTCGAGGGTGATGACGAAGGCTTGGGTGAGCTGAAGATCACGGACGAGAGTGTTATCTTGTTCCCACTAGCCATAGGTCAGTCTGCAGCTTGCATTGAGGTTTAAACGGACTTACATGTTTTGCGACAGCTATCCTCAAGCACTCTTGTATAGCATAGCCAAGCTTTGACAAGGCAGGATCAGAAGTCAAGACGGCTCCACACGCCGCCATGGCAGCGACTAGCTCCGGTCTCTTCTGGTTGGGGTTAAAAGAGGCGGCGTGGATGAATGATGTGGCATGCGTGACAGGAGAAGTGAGGTAGTACTGAAGTAATGTGTCCAACAGCTCGGCAGAGGGAAAGGACGCCACGGCTTTTGATAAATGATCTGAACGACAACTATTGACGACCATCATGAGTATCCTGTCGCGAGCTGGCCCTTCTAGCTTGGCTGAAGTGACTCTTGTGTTTGAATCCAAGGCGACACCAGACTCAGGCGAAGGGTAAGCAGAGTCTGTAGCGGGAAGGGAGAGGTTATGCTCCTCAGCGCCAGCATGGTCTTTGGCGTTGGGTCGAAACTTCCAGTGAGAGTTCTGAAAGGCCTCAGTACACATCGCAGCGGGTTCACCGGGGTCGGTATGCGATGCGGCGCGTGGTGTTTGAGCCCCTCGAGGTGTAGGCTGTATGCTTCTGACTTCGAAAGGGATGCTTGTGTTGTATGAGTCGAGGAACCGGAGGTCAATGTCATCGAGTTCATTATATGTGTACATGTCGACATCGTTGGCGTTGGGATTAGCCCATCCTCCTGATAGAAGGTTGAGATCGGGGAGAGGGAAGAAGAGAGGATCAATGTTGGCGTTCATAGAGGGGTCTAGCCACCGTAAGCCTCATACTTGGATGCGGTGCCTTAGAAACTTACCAAGATTCTGGAAGAGGCTATGTGATGTTTGCGGCGTGAGCATGTCCAGTGAGGGCTGCTCCATGACAGACGACGCCGACGTTGACCCAATACTATTATGATCAGGGAACGCAGCCATGGACGATGAGCCATCATCTTGGGAGAAGATAGCCTCATCCTGCTGCTGCTCCTCAGACGGAAAGTCCGAGTCCAGCTCCATGGAGTCGTTCCACTTGCACTCAATACCTTTCTCTTGACATCGACGACAGGGTTTCTCATCACTGCAACGTAGGTGATTGGTAGAACATGCCTTGCAAGCCTTACCGACTCTACCTGGCATGTAACGCGGTTGTTCAGCTACAGAACTATCCCCAGCCTGCGAGCCATGACCAGCAACATGTCTCTTCAGAAGGTCGCTTCACACAGCACAGTTAGTAAGTGAAGGCACGGTAACACGCGGCGTTAGACTAACGGTCTTGTAAAGGCCTTTGGACAAACATGGCACTTGTAGGGTTTGGTCTGTGTATCTAGCACAAGTAAGCAACAATGAGTCAAGTCAATGATGGAAGATGCAAACATACGGGATCGCACGTGACGCGCTAGATGATCAAGACGCTTATAATTCTTCTTGCATGAACCGCACTGGAACATGCCAGGTTGAGTCGTCGACATAGTGAGAGAGTGAGACTCGTCGTGCAAGTGGAGAGCGAGATGGGCAATCGGGACGTGGAGGAGGAAGAGAGAGAGCGTGAGGAGCAGGGGGAAATCGTGTTGTTTTTTCCCTTCGGCTCGGACATGACAAAGAATCCGCGGGGGGAATCTAAGGTTTCATTTTGCGGGGGCGGCTACGTTCGGGGGAAGCGATGCTAGATCCGGGATGGTTTGGTGTTGTATTGGAAGGGTCGTGATTTGAGGGGGATACGAAAATTGGGGGGTAGGGAACTCCTCCACATCCCGATGGAGATTTAATCACCCTATACTTGTAATCTCGGCAATTAATTTATGGCAGCTTCAATAAATATATAGATAACTGACACTTGTCCCAGAATGGGTATGTTCTTTTGATCGGTTCTAGACAAAATTACTGACATCATGAAAGCCAATCTATCACCGGTTCACTTCTTCTCCCATGGCTCGACCATGATGCTGGGAGAAGACTCCGAGGCTGCCGATTACTGGAAGAAGGCTGGTGACCAAGCCTTGGCCAACAATATTAAGGGTGTTATCATGATGGTATGTCATCCACCTACTCCGACAGTAATCAATTGACTAATTGGCATTGATAGGGCGCTCATTGGGACGCTGAAGGCGATCGCATGCAAGTCGCCATGAACCCCAAACCAGGCAAATCACCCGTCGCATACGTCCACCCATCAAAATACGTCGACTACGAACTCAACCCCGATCTCGAGACCGGGGAACGATGCATCTCCCTCCTCAAAGACGCCGGCTTCAACGTTTCCGGAAATACCGATTTCGATTGGATCCACGATACATATCTCATCCTCATCCGCATGTTTCCCAACGGCTGCCCACCAACAACACTCATCTCCATGAACGCGCGCTTCGATCCTCACTACCACATGCGCGTCGGCGAGACTCTCCGCCCTCTTCGAAAAGAAAATTATCTCATAATCGGCTCTGGCGGTGCAGTACATAACCTATATCGCAATATCTGGGCGCCCATTTTATACTACTCCGATAACTTTGCGCAAGAGAAGCCACCCGAGGCTTGGGCTCTGGAGTTTAGACAGGCTGTTGAGGATGTTATCAAGAACAATAGCGGACCGAGATTGAGACGCGCGATGACGAGGTTGATGAAGCACCCTCTTTATAGAGACGCTCATGCTACGGATGATCACTTCATGTCAGCGCTGTTTGTGGCGGGTGCCATTGGTGATGAGGAGGATGAGGGTGTTTATGGTGAGCTCAAGGCTGAGACTTGGGAGTTGACGAATATGTGTAACAGTCAGTTTACTTTTGGATCATGGCCGAGGACTCTTGCGACAGCGGCAGCATGAGGAGATTTGGTTCAGGTCAGATTGTTAAAAGAACTCCTGATATACAGCGTGCAATAAATAAGAGGCTAATTGATTGAAAATTTTGTGCCAAGACGTGTACTCAAATTCCTTCAGCGACGCAATTAATTATATACATGTAGAATCGTCCTTATTAGGTTGCTATTTCTAGCACGAGCCATTATCATTCCTCTGCAGACCATATCAAACTTCAAGAGTACCATTGGAGCATAACAGACTTAGCTGGAGATCTGCATAGAGGTTAGTTACTTGTGATTACTTCGCTGTTAATTGTATCAACTCACCTCAATGATGGCAGGTCCAGCAGCGACGGTGTCATCAGAGACGACATCCTTGCAGCCAGTAAGGACAACATAAGTCTGTCCAGCAAAGCCCTCGGGAATCTCAACAGAGAAACCACCATCAACAGCCTTGGCCTCAACAAACGTAGGACCGGTAACAGCGATGAAGGCAGCATAGACACTCTGGCCCTTAGCGCCCTCGAGGGTATACCCAGGTGTCTGAAGAGTAACAGTATCACCAGTATTGATCGCACTACCCGAAGCAGCAACAGCCAAAGCAGGGAAGGCCTTGACAGGAAGAGCAGGGTTCTCCTTGGGACAACCCGTGATGAAGCCCGAGGCAAGAGAGTACACCTCGTTGTAGCTCAGAGGAGCATCGAAGGGCTGGGCAAAGGGGACTTGCTTGAGCGCACCCCGGATGTAGGATGAGTGACGGGCCTCGACGGTGAGGATGGATCCGGCCGCGGTGAGGTACGTCTTGCTCATGATGTCGGCTGCGGCGCCGAGATAAGCTGAGACGCCAACGCCCTCGAGGACGGAGGCGGTTGCGAGGAAGGACTTGACATCTGTAACGCCGAAGGAGTACGTGCACTCCTGAACGGGTGTGACACCAGCAGCTAAGTATGTTAGTACAACCAGTCACTTTGTGTATTGTGTATCAAGCGTACCCTTGAGAGCCTTGGTGATAAAGTCGACATGAGCAGTCTCATCAGAGGAGACCTTCTTGATGTTGTTGTAAAAGGTAGAGTCGTAACCAGCATCCGCAAAGTCTTGCTCAGTAAAGTTGGAAAGACCTTGACGATAGAAGTTATCTTCAAGATGCTCAAGAGTAAGAGCGTAGTTGAGAATGACTCCGTCGTTGAGTCCGGAAGCACGCTTCTCGATGACAGGAGCAGCGGAAGCTAGGCCAACGGCCAATAGAGGAAGGGCAGTAGAGAAGAACATTGTGAACAAAGAGACGGAGACTTTTCTGAAGAGAATCAAGTAAAGGTTGAGAGTGCTTCAATGGAAGTATGAGATGATTCAGTCCGTGATGATATGTGCAATTGATTATCAGGAATCAGGAGTGCATGTTAGATATACTTACACACGCCGCACTCAACATCTGTCCCTATCGCGCTAACGCCCTCATGATGTCTCGACTCCAAATTACATATTTGTCTCCGATCACTCAATCTCAATTCACTGACACAGCCTGAATATCCCCAGAAATGCCACTCGGCTTCTCACCATTCCGCTCCGATCTTCCCGACAGCCAATCTCCCCTCAAACCAGCTAACGAAAGCCGAACCCAAAGGTATCGCACCGCCCAAATTTCAGCCCTAAGAAACATCCACTGCAAACAAAACAAGCCTCCAAATGCCGAATCAAGACGTCATGGTTCCCAGGTAGTTCAAACAGATTACCAAATCGGGCACGTTTCGATGATCGCCAGGGACTTGGCTCGGCAACTCTTGAATCCGTAAATAATAGTTCGAAACTAGCGTTGAATATCATTTGTGCGTTGTTTTCTAATTATGGGACGTTTAGATCTCGGAAGGCTTTGGTTCCGTGAGCTAGAGAGAATTGAGTTATAGTTTAGGATTTAGTGAGACATGGCTCGGAATATTCACCATCCGGTCAACATCGCGTTTGTTTAGTCTAAGAGTGTAGTATGTTGGTAGTGTAGATGTTGCGCTTGGATACTGTGTCTTAGTTTGAGCTTTGAGAAATTGGTGTTGATCAGGGGAATTGGTAATCTCTCCGAGCAGCCGAAAGTCTTCGGGATGAGTTTGGTCCGTGGAATCGATAGTCATTGCCAACAAAGACGTTGGGAAGTCGGCATTAAATTAACAAAGGTTGGATGTGTAAAGACATTCCTGTTTTTATTAAACATTTTTGTGTTTTATTTGCTTGGATTCCCCGCTGAGTTGTTCGTTGTCAGATTGTCTAAGCCCAGTATTCATTCTTTGACTTTCACTCATTCATAAACGCAACCATGAAGTTTACTATCATCGCTGCTCTTGCAGGTAAATAATCCATTTGAACAGGCATACATATACTTTAACTAACAGCCTATGCAGTCCTATCAGGAGTCCACGCCGCCGACTCTGCATCTACAACAATTACCTGCAGCTCATGTCCCTCGGCCGTAACGACCCCTGATATCGTCACCCGTTCGGCTCTCCCCACTACTTCGTGCACTGAGAAGCCTTTGACGGTTGTATCAAACACCAAGGGAGGCAGTGGAGCTGCTACGCCTACTGGTTCGGGCGCCGCTTCTACCCCTACGGCTCAGGTCCCTGTGTCTGGAGCTAGTATCAATAAGAAGGGAAGCATTGGTGGAATGGCTGCGGCGGCTGCTATGGTGGCTGTCTATATGCTCTAGTGTTTTGTGTAGTAGTCAATGGAGGGTATACCAGTGTTTGGACGAGCTTAATATTCGATGGGTACTAGTTTTATATAGTGGTGTATAAGCGGCCATGCTGTATATGTAATACTGTGTCGTGCTGTGGAGAAATGTATTTGGACTTTTGCGCTGTCCCACAGTTGATGTATTTGAAGACGAGAACAAACAGTCTATTATGCTGTCTATATGCTATTTAAATACCTAGTTGGGGATCACGGGAAGAGTAATATAGTTTTGTTGGCGAGGTCCAAAGTGGATATGGTTCGAACCTTGGAAGACCTCAGGTGATCTAAAAAACCAATTAGCAATGAGAACCAAAATCTCAAATATTTATGCTTACCTATCAACTGGGTCGTTGTGCAAGAAGATACCTGACCCCTGAGTATCACCGGACGACACCTCAAACACCAATTTGCCACCCTTGTCCACGACAACGTTGGTAGGCCAAACCTCGATATCAACGGCGTAGACCTCGCCTTGTATCACAGACTGAACATCCTTGCTGGTGTAATTTCTGTGAGGAAGCCACTCGCGGTGCTTAGGGTGTTCTCGGTCAACCTTGCGCAGCGACACGCGAAGCCAGCCCTTCGTTAGGGGGACGGGATCACCTGCCGTGCCAGTGTAAAAGACCTCTTGTCCTGAACGATCGAAGTGACGGAGTGTGACAAACAGATCAATGTCACTGGGTGTAGGGCCGGAAGGGTCAGGGGAGACTGAGACATTGAGATGGGCGACAACGTGGCCCGTGATCTCTGTCTCAGCCTCAAAAGCAGGAGTTGAAAACTGGACCACCTCAGGCTTCTCCAGTGTTCCGAGAGCCTTGTAAGTAATCTTCCTACGCTCTGTCTTGGGCTCATCCCAGCTTAGACCTTGCTCGGGTGTAAGGAAGAGCTTCTTATACTGAGTCCGGGCAATAGGCCATTCGCTCTCTTCCCTTCGGGGATAAGCCTTCTCCTTCTCGGCGTCGTTGAAGCCAACGTTGCCTTTTCGAAGAACAAGGCTCACTGGAGCGACCTTGCCTTCTTGGGACCAGCCAACGCGGTCCTCACCCTTGAGGAAGGCATCGAGGAAACTTCGTTGAATTTCGACCTCTTCCTCGTAGTAGAAGGGAAGATCATGGCGACCGGTGATGAGGCGAAGATACTTGAACTTTGAACCAGCGTGGATGTATCCTTCGATGTTGCCTCGGAGATGGAGAAGAATACCGCCCCAGTTGCCTACTGATAGGAGAGGGACTTCGATATCGCCCATGTCGTACTCCTTGGAAGCGTAGTAGGCTTCATCTCGGAAGCGGTTGACTTGATTATCGATAGTCTGATCTTGTCTGTTGGCCTCAAGTTCTTCTTCGGGTAGATCACCCTCGATAGTATCAGGACCCCAGTTCCTAGCATTTCGACCAGGTCGACCGTACTGATTCGTGATTACTTGGCGGTTCCACCAAAATTTGATAAAAGCATTTGACAAGATACCGCCGTGTCGGCACCGATCACGGTAATAATCTGACATACCCTCCCAGGGGACAATGGCACTCAGACCCTTTGGCTTGCGGGCAGCAACTCGCCATTGACTTCCGGCATAGTAGCTAATACCAAGAAGACCGACTTTGCCAGATGACCAAGGTTGCTCAGCGGCCCACTCAACCACGTCGAAGAAGGCCTCACTGGTGCCTCTTGACATGGTGTCAAGTTTGCCAGTTGATTGGCCGAGACCTCGCTCATCAGCACGGACAACGGCATAGCCGTGCTTGGTCCAGAAGCCTGGGTCTGGAGTTTCCCATGCTGAGTGCTGGGACTTGTGCTGAGGATTCACCTCACTGAAGGACTTAGGATGGAAGCTGCAACAATGTTAGTGGATATTTTCTGAGCAGAGAAAATAGAACTCACTCTTGATACCAAATGTCCTTTCCATAAGGGCCATATGTGACGAGAACAGGAACCTTGCCAACACCCTTAGGTCGATAGACATTAAGTCTCACTAGACCATCGCCCGCCTTGAGAGGAACAGTAGCATTCTGTTCAAAAATGTAAGGAAATGACTCCTCATCCACAGTATGGATGTCCTCCTTGATAGGGTTCGGCATTGTGATGATTGGTGTAGTAGTAGAATTGAGTTATGCTAAGACCAAAACACAAAAAGCCCTTGTAAAATATCGTATGGCATGCCCTATTTCACTTCTCTCTCAGTGGATAACTCCCCCTCAATTACACCATATTTTTGATTGTCGCCGAATTGTTCCTTCGGTTGAGACCCCAACTTTGTTAGGTGGAGGGTTCCGATACGGGGGGCGTTCGGTTACGTGGGGCCGAGTCCCGAACGCGCAACCCTCAGATGCAAGTAAGATCGGGGACTTGGAGGAGATGAAGGGGGAAACGGGTAAATCTGGGGAAGGTTGATCATGAGACGGTTTGTAGAGTCTGGGGTTTATTAAGTTCAGAGCTGCACGAAATAGTTACATCGCCTGGTCATATACATCTGCCGAGTACGCTCTTGTTGAGTTGTTGTACCGTATTATCCACTTGCAATCATGACTCAAGACACAGAAACAAGACCTTTAGACATTCTCATTGTTGGAGCAGGTAATTCTATTAATCTTGGAGTTGTTCTCCTGCGAAAGTGCTGACATTACAAGGCATTGGTGGTTTAACCGCTGCGCTTGGTCTCCGCCAACAGGGGCATAAAGTAACAGTAAGTAAAGTTTATCTTGACAATACCCACTTTGACTCATACTTTGCAGCTGTTTGAGAGATCACAACTGGCTAAAGAAGTCGGTGCTGCTATTCACTTGGCCCCCAATTGTCATGGAATTTTGAAGCGATTTGGTGTTTTCCCCGAGAGCTTTGGCGCAAATCGTGTTGAAGGCGTAAGTAGCACAAATAACAGGAATTTGAATGGCAAGCTGAGACTTCGCAGGTCACTGAGTACACAGGGGATGGACACCTGAAATTTGATAACAACCTCAAAGGACCACTCTCAGTTTGGGAGCACGTACGTTTGCACGGTGTTATTCTTGCAGCAATCGCTAACCGAATGTAGCCATGGGTACTTGCGCATCGTGTCAGTCTCCATGAGAACCTCAAGAACCAAGCGACTTCCCGCGAAGGCCCCGGAACGCCAGCTATTCTCAAGACCTCCAGCCCAGTAGTCGACGTCGACCCTTCAACGGCAACTGTCAAGTTTGAAGATGGCACTACAGCTTCTGGAGATTTGGTTCTTGGAGCCGATGGCGTTAGCGTAAGAATGCAGATTTTCTCATTTATTACCTCTTGAAACTAATAACGAGCAGTCAATAACGCGATCAATCGTTACCGGCTCAGATATCAAACCTTATGGATCTGGGAAGAGCGCGTTCCGATTTATGATTCCTCATTCGGATATCCTCAAGAATGAAAAAACCAGGCCTTTCGCCGAACGCACAGGCACAATGACGATGTGGATGGGCGATGACTGCAGACTAGTCATGTATCCTTGCTCCAACAATACGGTTATGAACTTTGTTGCCATTCATCCCAGCAGTATCACTTCAGGAGCAAACAAAGGATCAGGTAAGTAAAGGAATATCTCTTATACCAGCATAACCGCTGACATTACTAGGTTGGGGTAATGGTGGAAGCAAGGAGCTCCTCCGCGAAGTTTACAAGGATTTTGAGCCAAGAGTGCTTGCTCTTCTGGACCTGGTGGATGTCAGCGAGCTGAAGCTCTGGACCTTGTTGGATATGGATCGTATTTCAACGTGGCATAAGGATCGTCTTGTGCTTCTTGGAGACGCGGCTCATCCATTCTTGCCTCGTGAGTGGACCGCATAGCATTTCATGGCTGTTACTAATTGCCTATAGATCAAGGACAAGGTGGTGGTATTGCCATCGAGGATGCAGCATCACTAGTTGCACTATTCCCCCCCGGCACAACAGCCAACGACGTTCCCAGCCGTTTGGCTCTGTATGAGAAGATCAGAGATGAGAGAGCTCACACAGTTCAAACTTTCACCAGACAAGCTGGGGAGGATCTTAACGAGGAGAAGCGAGCCCAGTTCAACAGTGAGTGAAGTAACACCTACATCACGCTTCAAAGCTGACAACTATATAGTCTTCAAATTCCTCAACTACAACTTCGGTCATGACGAGTGGCACAACACCAAGAAGGCTCTCAGAGATTATCTCTGGTCTCAAAATAAGAACCTGCACTGGAAGTCACCTGTGTCATTCGGCCCCATGCCCAGTCCTCGGCAAGATTTCCACGGACAACGATATAACGGCAATGACTCTTCGTTCACTACCTGGTCGGTCCGTTTCAAGTCTTCAGCTCCTTACCTGAAGACTCTCTTCCCCACAGACCGGTTCAGCTTCTACAAGCCCGGTACCGTCGCTGAAGCTACATACTCCTGCACAGAGTTGAAGGATATGAAGTGGCTTGGCGGTGGCGGTTACAAGTTCTTCGGTCTTTGGATCCATGGTGTTCAGTATGAGAAGAAGGACGGTAGCAAGATCTATGGGTCTTTCCTAGCTGTTCTACTAGAGAACTTGGCTGATCCTATCGTCACGGGTCGTGAGGAGCTTGGTATGCCTAAGCTCTTCTGTGATATTGATGTTGTGGAGAAGGGAGCCAACACTAGCATTCGCTGCAGTTGGCGAGGAGCCGAGTTCGTCGATATCACACTCAAGGGTCTAGGAGAGGCTACCAACGGGCATACAAATGGTGTCAACGGAACAAACGGCCATCACCCTCCTGTTGGTCCTCCTGGTGCTCCTCCTCTGCCAGAAGAACAAGGACTTTTGGTATACCGATATGTGCCAGCAGTAGGCCAGCCTGGTGTTGCCGATGCCGCGTATCCTGTCTTCATCGAGGATGGGTTGGAGACGACGAAGCGACACGTTGAGAAGACGTTGGTTGGAAGTGGGAGTGACCTGGATCTTACAGCTGGTACATGGGATACTTTACCTACGTTGAACCATATCGCGACTGGGTTCTCTCAGATTCCTGTTTATGGTGTTGTTAAGAGTAAGGTCGAGTATGGAAGAGGTGTGGATGATATTTCTCATGCTCGAAGGGTTGACTAGCGAGTTTAAGTTTTGTACGCATATTTAGGTCAGCATTTCATAGTAGGAAGCCTTTTGATTCTATGCTGAGTTGTGTATCTGATTAGCAGGTGATGCCTGGTGTTCTGACCATATTTGTTGGTGGAAATAAAGTTTTGAAAACAGTATTTGAAGGAGACTCAGGTTATATAAGGGTTCGCACTTCGCGAAAGGGAAACATTCACCTCAACAACTAGATAGGGGGCCCAGATCACACACAAGGAATAGATATTTATGGCCTTAGTCAGCCATTTGAATTGATACGAAAATAACATGCATTGAATAACATAAGACTCTCTATTCTTCAAGTATCTATAACATCAAACTCAATAAGGACGAGCAGGAGTAAGCTGGCCAATGCATTCACCAAATCCAATACCTGATCCATCTCCACCCACAGATCCCGTTATCCTCACGACATCGCCATCCTCAAGAAATCCCCTTTTCAACCCATCACTCAAAGTGACAGGCTTGCTGCCGCCCTCCGTTGATTCAAGCATACAACCTCTGCTTGTCTCCTCAGAACCAGAAACAGTACCCGTGGCCAGAAGATCACCGGTCCTAAGCGCACTTCCCGAACTAACTGAGTGCGCAACCATTTGCTGAGGAGTCCAGTATAGAGACTCGACTGGACAAACACCAAGTGTTGTGGAGTTGTTGTTTGCCAAGACTTCAACTTTCAAGTTGATGGAGAATGTTGAGGGGTTGGGATGCTGGAGGTATGAGGCTGATATAGCCTTCTGCTCTTGGGCCTTGGTTCTGAAGGGCTCTAGAGCATCAAGGGTAATAATCCAGGGAGAGATGGAAGTTCCTAGACTCTTGCCGTTGAAAGGGCCGAGAGGGAACATTTCAAAACCTTGGATATCACGAGCTAAATCTGTTAGTTGTCCATCTCCATAAGTAGGTTGGCTAAGTGCTTACCACTCCAATCATTAAGAATTAAAAAACCAAAAATATGCTCCTCAGCATCCTTAGCATGAAGTCTCTGCCTCATGCCCAGCGGCTTTCCAACAACGGCTGCAAGCTCAACTTCATAATCAACCTTCTGAGACGGTGCATAAATGATAGGATTATCCGTTTCAGTTGCAGCAGGGTTCTTGAACTGTCCATAAGGACGCTCAATATCTGTTCCTGAAACCACGATAGAGCCTGTTCGGCCTTGATATCCAACTGGGAACTTGAAGAAGCCGGGTGGTGGCGTTCCGTTGTTGACTACTATACGCCCTGCATTTATGACGTGGTCAAGAGAGCAGGAGAAGTCTGTTTGAAATTTAGTGTTTTATAACAGTAACGAAAGGGGTCTTTCATACCCGCAAAGTCTTTGATTTCCACAGGCAAATGCATCGTCACAGAATTGATATCTTCTTTGCTGCCTGAAGGGAAACCATCGAGGCCATTTTGTTGATAGGTTTGTTGGATTTGCTTCCTTACATGTTGATGCACAGTTTTGGGAAGAGCTGCAAAAGAATTCAGAGTCTGCTCGTTAAGTACACCTCTAGGGAGGCCATCAACACCCTTGAATAACTCTTCCACGAGATCATTCAGGAATATCACAGTATTTCCGAGTCTGGTGGCAGCCTGGGGAGTCTTATGAGACTGAGAGGAAGCTATTCCGAAAGGAATGTTCTTCTCGGTGAAATGGTGAGCAAAGTCTGTGGCTGCCATAGTGTTTATTGTTCTAGATGGATAATCAATCGTCGATTCATTCGGAACGTAACAGTTAATTAAGATGGCAAAAATGATAGTTCTCTTCAACTCAATTCTAGTCACGTATTATTCATCGTTCATTAGTCACCTATCCTATCCCGAGGACTGAATTCCGAAGAACCCCGCGATGGGTTAAGTGGACGATCGGCAATCGGTTGATACTGACGCCCTCCACATCCCGATGAGTAAATTGAGGGGAGATGGTCCCGGGTATGTAAGGAAAAGTGAGGTCGTATATCCGGCGGTTGACATAAAATGATGAGGAGAAATAGAACTAGAGGACTGCATCAATTTCGAACAATATTCGGGGGAAACTTACAGAATATCTGCCATAATCAGCTATATACCAAGTTTGTCAACTACAAAAATTCACAATGGCTCTCAACGGCAAACTCAGACAAACCCAACGCATCATCACAACACACAATGATGAAGGCAAAGCCATAATCGACACATCAATCAACTCAGACGCGCCCTTCTACGCCCTCCCCAACGGCGAAGCACACTTCGCACTAGGCTACGCCACAAAAGAGTTCCCCGCCAAGCTCACCAACAACGCCGACGTGGAATCCTACCAAGGCTTCCTGACCAACCAACCAGGGCTCAGTATCTCAACCGGCACTATCCTCCGCTATGTCGATATGTGCCCTGGTCATGTTTCACCTATGCATCGCACTGTGAGTCTTGACTACGGTGTTGTGCTGGAGGGTGAGGTGGAGTTGATTTTGGATTCGGGGGATAAGAAGGTCTTGAAGAGGGGTGATGTCTGTGTGCAGAGGGCTACTATGCATGCGTGGAGAAACACTAGTGAGACGGAGTGGGCGAGGATGTTGTATGTGCTTTTGCCGTCGACGAAGCCTGATGTTGGAGGTAAGGAGTTGGGTGAGGATTATGGAAATATGGAGGGCGTTAAGGCTTCCGAGTAGATAGATTTGATTTTGGCCTAAGAACGAGTGTAAATAAATGATGATGTTTGTCATGTGTAAATGCCTGGCAACTTTCTATTAAGTACAACGCCATACCTTAATCACGGTCATGAAAACTGAGAGCTTTTGATATTTTCTTAAAGAACCTTGAAGTAAAATATAGCTTCATATATGGCCGAATCATAGAGTCATTTGTAGAATCGTATTCAAATGATCTAAATGCCCATAGGTCTAGCTTTGACTACTTGAGCTGTCTCTTACAACAGAAATTGCAAGTTGGAAGCATATAACAAAAGCCAGACTGAAAAATGAGAGAATTCGATAAATCTGATATATGGTTGAATAATAAAAGAAATTCAATAGTAAACTCCGACCCTCAAGCAATTCAACTGCTGGTCTAAAACTCTCCTCCAACCTGATATTTCCAAACCTTATCCGTAAACCTTCCAATCGACGCCCTCCAATACTGAGCAGCGCTCTTCTAAAATCAGCTCATACTCATAAAATCTATCAATTACACTTACAGCGTTGACACTCAGGCCTCTAAACATAGCAGTGATGAAGAACCTCTCAGCCGTGCTCGTATAGACGCGAACACCATTGACATGCGCGGCGTCCCGATTAAGCGGCCTATACTCAGGCACACGACGATGCGGCAGATCAAATTCCGGGTGCTCTGCGGACGTCACAGGCGATGTTCGACAATCCGGCGATTCCTCGCGAGCTTGAGAGTGGTGAAGCTCGTAATCGCGAAGGATGGAGCTGTGAAAGTCGCCGTTTTGCGTGTGAGTTACTGTAGTGGTCGACATGGTGAAGATGTTGATGTCAAGTTTGAGATTCTGGGGCAGGAATTGATAGACGTGTTGGTAAATTTACTGAGGTTGCATTTTTGCCTTATTCTCATTTGCCGTTCAAACTCTACCGGCTGATTCGGGGCATTATCGTTTGATGAGACCTCCACTCGGGATGTGGAGGAGTACGACGCGGAGACCTCCTCACCCGAACCGATGGAGAATCCGGGGTCCCCGGAGTCAACCCCAACTTGTCCCTCTAACTCTTGAGCTCTTAGCATCACAAAATGGGGGTCCTCAAGTATCTCAACACATCTCCAATTTCCAACATCAGCTTAGTGCCAATCACCATCATCATCACAATGTCGAAATCACTCGCAGCAATTAGATCAGCAGCCATCGACGGGCGTCTTCACAACCCGTTCTACCGAAAAGACCAACTCAGAAATCTTCACAGCGCGTTAGCGGATAAAGCGGTGCAGATTCAAGATGCTATCGCAAAAGATACGAAACATCAAACTGCTGAGGTAAAGGTTGAGTATTGGCTTGCTCTGCAGGCTATTGCGGACGCGCATGAATCGCTTGATCCGGTCAAGGCGATTGAGGATGAGTATGCTGTTACGAAGGGCCATGACGATGTTACTAGTCGGGAACCTATTGGTGTTGTTGTCATTGAGCCGGCGTATCATGCCTTCTTTTATGCATTGATCGCGGCGTTGGCACCGGCTCTTGCGGCTGGGAACTGTGTTGTTGTGCAGGTATGTTCCTTTGCTTATTTGTGATAATATGAAACTAATGAGTATAGGCTCAAAACTCACTACGTGAAACACCAAAGATCGTGCTAGACCTGATCGCCAAGTCTTTGGATAGAGATATTTTCACAGTCTCAAACCAAGAAGTCACAGCAGAAGATATCAACCTTCCTCACATCCGCGTCTCCCAAAATGGCTCAGACGGCCCCATTCTGAAAGACCACCTCGTCTCAGACCCCGAAGCACCAGTAGTTGCATTCGTGGAACGAGACGCAGATATCCAAGCCGCCGCCAAAGCTCTTGTATCCGCACGTTTCAGCCTGCAAGGCAAAGCCCCCTACGCCCCTGACGTCGTTCTCGTCAACGAATGGGTCAAGAAGGATTTACTCCGCGCTCTTGTGCAGCAGAGCACTGAGTTCCTAGCCAACTCACCGAACAAGTCCAAGGCTCCTAAATCTGCATTGTCGAAAGAGGTTGAGAAGGATGATTCTGTGCATGTTGTGCTTTCTGGATCGAATGGTGTGATTCTTGATGTTGAGAGCAGACAATCGAGTTTGCTGAGCCAAAAGGTTGATGAGACGACGCTTATTGTACATGCTGTTACTAGTATGGATGATGCTATTGATACTTCGAGAGAGTAAGTATGAAGACCCCTGTTTGGATGAACATGGCTGACCTTTCTAGCATTGGATCTCTGGCCGCTGCTTATATCTTCACCAATCCCGCTATGGCCAAATATCTATGCCAATTCGTGGATACAGCCGTGAGCTTTGTCAACCACATTCCAACCAAACTTCTTTGTAAGTTCACAAACCCGTCCCTTTCAGAAACAGTACTAACAGCCCAGACTCCCCCACCGCACCATCCGGCATTCCTCCCCAGTCTGGAACCAACAACATCTACCACCAAGATCTCTTCTCCCGTCTAAAACCCAAGTATCTTACCAAATCCGCCACTGACAACAAGCTCGACAAGATTGTCAACACAACTTCAACCAGAGAGCTAAGTGCGCTGGATCAGGAAGCTACAAAGAGACTTCCCGAGATGAAGCGGAAGCTCAAGGGAACGAAGCTTGGTTTCTTCGAGCAAGGTATTGTGACGAGCTTGGTGTTTATCTTGACAACTGCCGTGTCGGGGACGGGCATTCTTGGCTACTATGGATATAGGTACTTGAGATCGTGAGGGGGTTGTATCTCTTTGTAGTGGCAGAATTTACTTTGTACAGTGACTCCATAGCGTTAAAGATTAATTTTCTGGTTAAACCTTTACATATGCTGTTCAGACTATGTATATCCCAGAATCACAGTCCCAAAATTGAAATAATTACCAATTTGCGAAATCGCTTGCTTACTACAAATGGATCCTCAAACGATACTGAAAACCTGTCTCTTCCCAAGCCCGTCCCCAAGCTTCGCCAACCCCTCCAATATCTCCCCATGCATAATCCCCTGGACAAAACACTCACCAACCAACTCAAACTTCTGCTCATCAACAGGCCTCAGCAAATAAGGCACATTACCTCCATCAAGCAACACGATCACATCTCCCTCCTTCGATCGCCAAGGGCACAATCCAAACAACCCCGAAGTCGTGGCAAAGAAACAAGGTTCCATGCATGTTGGAAGCTTATTCGTCTTGTAGTGCTCCAACTCTTTGCCGGCGCTTGGCTTCAGCACTTCGAGTGGTTCTCGCGCACGGTAGTTCCAGTGAGAGCGCATATGGTCAAGGTATTTCATGTTGCATGTCTCATTGCTTTCTGTTTTGAAGCCATCTGGACTCTGGTTTCTTGACCAGAATGGTGACAGGGCACAGGGATCGAAGATCTTATCGAAGACTTGAGATAATTCGCTTTGCTTTTCGACAGGGCTTTGGTAAGGGTATATGTACTCGATAGGTGCGTGGCTAATGTTCTTGATCTCGGTAACGTGAAGACCTAAAAGTCGAAGAACAAGAGGATCGTCGGTTTTGAGGAGGTCAAGGTCTGGCTTTGTTTCGCCTGCTGCTTTGAATTTGAAGCGGGCGTTCAAATTGGCCTGCGTCCGTCTTGAGCTTCCTCCGCTGTCAACAGACCAAGTTGGTCGGTTCGACACTGGATCTTGGGCTTCGGGCCCCAGAATCTTGACCCAAGTTCGTGATGGTTGACAATGGATAGACGACAAGATAGCCACTGAGTTGTGCTCTCGGATCCACCAGCGCGTAAAGTCAGCAAATACTCTCTCCTTGGACTTGTCGTAGTTAGGTCGAATCAAGTCATCCAACTTCGTAGTATCATGCGTCTCATTCGCAAAGGTCAGTAAAGCAAACAGTTTATCCCGAGGATCGGTTGCTTTGAGATCCAGGCCCGAAAGAAACACTTCTAAAATACTCGATAACTCGTTCGTATCCTGTGTTTCGATTGGAGTAGTCGGAACCTCCGTAGTCTTTCCCTTTGGTTTCAAAGTCTTCCAAATAGCCGCCATGGAAATCTGCTGTGAGACAATATGGGGGTTTTGGCTGGAGTATCCCGGATTCTCAAGCCAGTTGCTGACTTGCACCACTTCTTCCCAGGGGACCTGCTCCCCCGAGCAGTGAATGAAGGGTTGTTTTGCTGATAGAGCTTCCTGGATAACCCATACTCTCGTGAACCATGGGTTCTCATAGAGAGTGCTCATGAGGAACGATAGTTGCGTGTTCCCATACCAGCCCGCAAGGTCTATGATCTCCCTTGTCCAAGTCTTCAAGTGGATGTCGAAGACTTCCAACATCCCCTTGAATGAGATAGCCTTACCCTCATTCTTCTTGCTTTGCTCATACGCCCTAACCTCTTCAAGGGGAGCTGAGTGGGCTGTTCCAGCGCATGAGCATTGTTCACCGCCTTGACATAGTCCGGAGTTTGAGTTGCAGATATCTCGGATAAGCTTCAAGCAAGCTTCAACGCCGTGGTTATCCTCTCCAAGCCAGATATGAACGACGGAGGCCAAAGAGTAAATTTGACTCATGAGCGTAACCTGTTGTGCTCTTTCTTGAAGATCATCCTGGTTGATACACACAGCATCGATCCAAATGACCAAAGTGTCTCTCTCTAGTCTCAAGCGGCGCAGAGCCTGGGCAGCAGACTTTCCGATACTAAAGGACATCCCCTCTTTTTCATTGTCGAAGTCACCTTCTTTCGATAAGAAAATCTCCTCTCGCTCGGTAGGATCTCCCCAGCAATACGACAGTGCGTGGAAGTCGATCCCTTTGGCCTCGACTTCCTTCAGGCTTGCCACGCGAAAGGAACATCTGATCGGGTCATCAAAAGTCCCTGGCTCAACGTGAAGAAGCCGAATATCCTGCCTCTCAACACTCAACGCCCCAGCATAATGCGAAGCATTTGAGGTAAGTTGCAGGCCTTGGAGTTCTTCCTCCAACTCCTTAGGTTCGTATTCAATCTTGATGCTTCCCTCGTCGATGATATTCACCCATGCCATATACATAGCTCGAGGAATCAACTGAATAATATCGCCTGGTCGCAGGGCTTCAATCCAGAGTCGCCGTCTTGGCCCATGAAAAACAGTCCATCGATCAGACCAGTTCTGGGGCTCATCGTTTGCAAGACGGTTGTTGAGTACAGTAATCGTGCGTAGATCTCCACGGCCTTCAGGACGCTTTACTGAAGCGTCCCACCAGGTGAAAGAAACTGCTTCTGATCTGTCTGCCCAGCCTGTTTGACATGTCAGTTACATCTGATGAAAGACAATGGCCTATTCACTGACCTTGATCGCGAGATATGCCACCGAAAGTAACTGCAGTGACTCTCTTTGCATCTTGCGGCACTTCCAACTCAACATAGGGCCGCTCGGGACAGTGATCGTGGACCTGAATGGCGTCCTTGCGCTCAACAAAACATGTTTTCGTATTGGATGCCATTTTGTCTGGGAATGATACGAGTTTGATATGATCCCATAAGTTTTCATAAGTGAGCTCGAGTTATTAAAGTTGATGTTGAACGGAGGGAACCAGAATGTCAGCATACACCCATGCTGAAGTGTCGTTAAACAGCCAGTAAGAGCTGTGGATATCCCGCAAGGCCTGACAGGCTGAGTGCATGGGCGCAGCACCATGATCCTGGGGGCTAAGCAGAGGGTTCCAAAATTAGACCTACAATAGCGACAATAAGAGAAATTAGTAGGTATTGAGGAAGAAAAATTGAAGAGAAATGATCTACTATCAAACACATATGTTGAGTAAATAACCAAGAACTGAAATGTATATAGTATCCATAATCAACCCAACGCCCGGGTAATCCATCACTAAAATACCTCGCTAATCTCAGAATGACTCATGAGACCCTTGTAGACTCTCTAGGCGTGGGACGAAATCTTAGGACCTTCATCCTAAGCGACAAAAGTGTTAAGGTAAGTCAGCATAAGGTGAGGGGACTCTCTGATGAGTTTATTTTGGCCAACCGATGTTACTGTTCTCTCCGGGGAACTACCCTTGAGAAGTCACCACTCAAATCCCATCCACTGCCACGGCACCCTTGCCACAACATCAGGCATCTCCGCCTTCTTCCTAGCCTTCTCAATCGCATTCGCAAAAGCCCTGGGATTCTCCAACTCTTTATACATCACACCACTACCCGTTTCAATCAGGCTCTGCCCATTCCTCATATACCACGCAATATGCATCGTATCTGACCTCTCGAGAAGAAATTTGAGCTGTTCATCCACTTTAGCTCTAGCTAACGTCGCTCCATAAGCATCGTTATGTTGTAGAAGAATGGTCATTGATGAGGTGTATTGGAAAATATCATCCGGAAATTCTGAAATCTTCGAGGCTATCCGGGCAGTTATTCTGGGAGGTACGTTCGGATGCCGCGAAAGATAACTGACTGTATCTCGCCGGATATCCACGTCGTCATCGTTAAGAAATTCCGCAAGAGCATAAAGGATCCTCGTGTCAGGGAAGAATCTCCTGGCCTCACGAGAAAGCATCTTAATCATGTCATGCCTTCCTTTGGGGTGTTTGTGTGTTAGGGCCTCACAGCAGGCTGCCACAGCCTCATGAAGTCTGCCGGGAATGTCTGGGTGCTGGATCCAATATGTAAGAGCATTGAGTCGTATGAGATTATCTTTATCAAGTAGAGCTTTTTCAATGGTTCGCAGTACAGCTTCCGCACAACCGGCTGTTCTGTAAGCGGTATGGAACACCAAGTCTCTCTTCGTTCCATCTTCGACATCCAGATGGTAGTCTATAGCCGAGTAAAGTCGCTCATTTAAATCCGATCGGTGACTCTCCAAGGTTTTCATCGCTTGCCGACGTATGGGCTCGTAATCGTCCACCAAACACTCAATAATTGCTCTTAACACGGTCTCAGGAAGTTTTAATTGACCGTCGAACAACAATAGCGCCCCCCGCCGGATCTTCCGATGATCAGATCGAAGATACAAGATGGCTTTATTGAGTGCCGCTTCTGGGAATGGCGGCATAACATCTGAGAACCCTCCAGGGATAAATAGGGGCTTTTGGCGCCCTGTTTGTGTAGTAGTCTCATCGTTGAAACAGCAGATCATAAGTTCCATCACTCTCACGGGTAGGAACTCTTGGTATCGCAAAATTCTCTCCACTATCAGTCGTATTTCTGAGTCGATATCCAAAGACCCGACCCTCAAAAACTTGACAAGGGAGCATAGCGTATCATCCATGCGTGATAGCTCACTTCGCCCCTCAAGGGCTTTGACGGCAGCAAGCTGTACCGCACGGTTCGGATTATCCAGACGATCAGAAACGGCTCTTAGATCTTCAATCCCAAGATTTGTCTGACAAGCTAATGCATCCAAAGAAGCCAGTCTAATAACTACATCATTTCGTAAAAGGTTCGTCAAGACTTTGTTGATAGCCTTTCTCGGTAGTTGCTGGTCTTGGTAACCAAGTGCCAAGGTTGCAATAGCCGCATTCTCTAGGTTTCCGTATTCGATGAGCTTCAAGCCAGTCTGCACAAGATCCACTGAGTCGTCCCCTAGTTTCTCAACACCTTCATCCTCTTTTGCCTTCAGAGTCAGATATTTGGTCCAGTAAGACTCAGCTGTCAGGATCTCAAGCACTCTTTCTCTTGCGAGACGTGTCTCGTCTGGTCTGCAAAGAAACTTTGCCATGCGGTCAAGAGTCGATTGAGGAAGGTTCTTCTGTCCGCTCAACCTTACCATGGTCCGCCATCTTAGACTAGCATCGTCAGAGTCCAGAATGGTGGAGATAGCTTCGATGTAAGACGCTATGATCTCTGGATAGTCGTTCAGAGCAGAAAGAATACCAGATGCGACCCAAGGGTTCCGATTTTCAAGACTCAGACTTAATGCAAGTTTTACACTTTCTGTCCAGTATTCTGGCGGACCAAGAGATTTTATTATCATAGAGACATCATTCTCAAGTAAGGGTCCGCCATACTTTTGTGTCTTCTCAAAGTCAGCCTTTCTGAGCCGACATGTCAAGACATGCACAAATTCGAGCGGAACCCGAGACCCGGAGCGCATCCTCTTCTTATAAGCCATTAATGCGGTCCGGAAGGTGACAGGGTCCTCATTTTGTAACATCATTAAATGTGTCTTGTTGGGGAACTCGGGTTCGTCGGCTAATGTGCCCTCTTTGAGCTTCCTGCTTTGAGCTTGGAAAGTAACCCATCTCACTAAATGAGCCTCAAGTCGGCTTCTATGGCTTTTGAGTCTTTCAGATGATATTTAAGAACGCAGTTCCGCGAGGCAGTGCATTGTCAGTCTCTGATGAGCTACGCCTATTAGGTCGAGTGGCTTAGTGTCCATGGCCTGGAGAAAGTGCAACGCCAGTTCATCGGAGCCATTCCTCCCTGAATGCAATAGTCCCGTAGCAAAACGCCACATGATGTTATAGCGAGATGAGTATTTTTTTTTAGCAAAGAAGTCCTTCGGTTTCATGGCTGTGTGAGATGAGGTGCTTGCATGCAATTTCTCATTTTGGTCGAAGTTGATGCAAACAAGATCCGCCTTGTTGTTCTGCAGCCAAATGCGCACAAAGTACCGGGCGGCGAAGTATTCTTGTAGAGTCAGATGCAGAAAGTGATAGGTACGACTCGGTTTTCCGACTGATGAGTCTGATGTCCGTAGAAAGGAAAGCTTCGGTAAGGTCTTATCGACCAAGGTGGAGTGTATGCTGATGTATCGGCAAATAATATTGACGTGTTTGTCTTGGAACTCGACAATGTTATTACACAATCCAGTGAATGCAAGTTGTTCAATTAATCTTCTTTCGTTTTCGATCAGCTCTTCAACATCAGTGTCAGATACTTTGTCGTCCTCAGTCACAGCTGACCCAGTCTTTGACTTTCCCAAACGTACGATATCCTTCCTCCATAGACCTTTTTCAATTGACTGATAGAGGTCCGTCATAGTTTCAGGACCCTGGTTGTGAACTTGGTCCCAGCCATAGCAAAGGGCATCGAGCTGAATGGGGATACGGACGAGGTCTTCGATGAGCGGGCGAGACGAGAGGAATGACTGAATGTCTTTATGTCTTTCGGGTTCCATGTGCTTGACGTATTCGTAAACCTGATCCGTCCCAAAGCCAATCATTTCGATTTCCAGGTCAAACGGTTGTATGCTCGATCGGATTGGAACAGAGGGACGCGATAGTGCCAACACATTGGGTTGATTTAGGAGGCATATGACAAATCGTGCTAGGTCGTCACCGGGCTGCAACAAATGCCAGATCTCATCCAGACCGTCGAGCAGGAATAGTGTTCTACCTCCACCGGGATCAGTGCATGCATCCCGTAATGCTCCGGCAAGGTCGCTGCATTTTGGATGTTGTGAGAAGAACTCGTGGCAAAAGAGCTCCTCAAGGTTGTATCCGTTGCGCGACAGCAAGTTCCGCAGTCGGACCCAGAGAATGCGATCAAAATGTTGCTTCCAGACCTGGTTCTGCACAAAATCGTGAACAGCTTTCTTGCAGAAAGTCGTCTTTCCTACACCTGCTTGACCACGAATGAGGATTCGTGTCGAGTGTTTTGACGCCGCGCCGTGAGACCGGGCGGTGTTAAAAATGTCGTGGAATCTGACTTTGACACCGCCGTCAGAGCCCTGGACATTTAACCGCCGAAACAAAGACAGATTTGCGATTTTGTTGTTGTGTGTAAGATTTGAAAGTCGAGAAGTCTGGTTCCTGGCGTGAGGTATAATCATGAGATTAATGTAGCATTGTTCAAGAGGTAGTCGCTCCCCTGACAGTCGCTCTATTTCGAGGTTCTCTTTGACGTAACAATGCTGAAGAAGCCAGTCATCGGCCGCCTTGAGAAAAGCAAGCTTGTCCTCCAATCGGGCAGCTGCGAGTCTTCGAGTCTTTGGCGATTCTTCTGATGATTTGGCATATTGACGAAGCTCTTCTAAGGAAAGGTTATGGGGAAGAGGGTCTGGGCCCGGCGCGACGATTGTTGAGTACATGTCTCGTCCGGCCTGGTATTGCACTGGGCTCTTGTTGTGAAATGTGCTAGGTCCAGTCTCAGTGCGGTCGCTTGCAGGGCCACGGGTTCAAATGGGCTGCTTAAGGGTACCTTATTTCACTCGCGAAATATATGTAGGTATAAGAAGAAGGGAATGTCAAATTTCCAATCAAGAGAAACATGCCTCGAGAATTTTATTGACCACACAGCACTCGTAAATTCAAGAATCTTGGTTGCAGCAGATGAACTGAGCACGCAAATGAGAAGATGAGGAATGTGGCCTCCAAGACCCCTGCAAGCCTGATGCAGCTTTCCTCCCCCAATCTGATCAGCCTTGATGCGCCACAGCGGCTAACACGGAACCATTTTCAACCCAGAATGAAACATTACGATAGCGAGGATAGGCCTGATGACCCTGATATATCTGCGCTAGGGATACTCAGCCGCACCAGGTTGACTGCCTTACAGCAGAGGTCTGCCTGAACCCTGTGGCAGTGAATATATAGATAAGATGTGCTAGGTGTTCATAGACATGAGAAAATTTATAATTACCTTAGACTATCCTTGGACTATCTAATAAAATCTGATATAATTCTGACTGCTTTCAGTAAGATTATATAGGTTACTTGGGACTATGCAATGGCAAAGTATGGCCTTGATGCCTGTTACACGAGAGAAACCCGCGACGTCGAGTAAGCCCAACCTTGAATAATAATAATACCAGATAAGAAGTCCCTTATACCCAGTATACTCTTCGTTAATGGCCTCCGAGGCCATCACGAGAAGACATGGTCAAGAGACGGAGTTCTCTGGCCTAAAGAGCGTCTCGCCCAGGATATCCCAACTCACGTATCATGAGCTTCGTCTATGCCCCCACCATTATTCACTCCGACTCTGCTTACGTCACGCAGGGTAGTCTTGACCACGAAGCTCGTAGTCTATGCTCTTTGTTTGAGGAGCAGAGATCGTCAACAGATTCGAGCTCTCGTCCCATCATCCTGGTCGCTCACAGTCTTGGCGGATTAGTCTGTGCGACTCCCATCATCCTTGGGGATAGAAACGCACCAGGCGATGATGTCGAAGCTGTAGCGAGGGATGTGGCCGGCATGGTTTTCCTCGGCACCCCTTTTGCTGGCTCAAATGCAGCCAAGTGGGGAGAGCTGGTCCGTAAGATCTTCAATGTCGTGAAAAAGGCTGATCAAAATAAGCTCAGGACACTCAAGGAGAGCTCACATGATCTACAAGAACTTTGAAAGGCTTTTCCGGAAGTTATTAGGAAGCGTAACAGCAATGCTGAAAGCAAAGTCCAGATTGTCTTTTTCTTTGAGACTTTGGATACTGGAGGTATTCGAGTATGTACCACTGGAACTCCTCCCTAGAGGACTGGCGCAGGCACTGATGTTGTATAGATTGTTGAGGATCAGTCTGCCTCGCATCCCGGTATTGGCCAGACGCTACCCCTCAGAGCCAACCATATCAGTATCTACAAGTTCGAGTCTAGCGATAACGGAGGCTATAAAGCTGTAAAAGCCAAGATTCTTCAGATGATGAAGGGCGAAGTCAAAGAGAGTAATGACAAGGTAACACAGCAAGTCATCTTCTTCGTTACATGACTAACAACCTAGAACGGTAGTACAGTTTTCAACAACCTTGACAAGGTTCATAATCAGGCAGCAAGGAATATCAATATTAACTCGCCAATCATTTTCCTAGTATAAAGGTGTTGCTTTAAACTGTCGGCTTGTTGTATTTCTAGGACTTACCAAACTCGCCATTCCAAGCAACCCTCCTCGCCTATCAATTCTATGGGATCTCCACTATGTCATCATCAAAGCAAACATGCCTTCCACGAATACCCTTGACATTCTCTCGTTCTTCCCTCTCCTTACGCTCTCTCTCCTCTCGACAAACATTGCATTCAGTTGGGGTCCTTGTCTCTATCGGTTGAAGACCAATACTACATTGTCCCAATCTGTCGGTGTCGACTTCATCACATATGACATACGATATAACCTCATCCCACGTGGATCCACAGCTGCACTCGTTGAATTTAGTACTTTTTAAACACATCTCTTTCTTTGCTTCTCGCTGTAAATGCTGAATAGAGTGAAAGGTGAGGAACTTGGGAACGGTACTCTGTAGTCTGCTCGAGCTTTTAGTATGATATATAGATGTTGGAGAGTAGAAAAAGCAACCTTACATTGTCTCTGAAGCTTCTAGTATTTATAAATGAAGCCTGGTACACCTTGTGGCTAGGCGTGATTGCGGGTGACGTGATTACATGTATCTTACTGCTAAAAATCAATAATGAGGGCGGAAAGAGCAAGGCTTTATATTCAGAGGACCTTTCAGGACGGACTGGGAAACCATCTCTGAATGGCCTTTTATCACTGTTGGATTGTCCATGCCTTTCGCACAAACATGCAACAATCACATATGATTATGCAACAGCTTGTTTGGAGAGCCGTATCAGCCTTTCCTTGTTCATGGCTTGCAGGGTGCAAGTTGAGTAGCTTCTTATCCTTTACCTGGTATCACCGCAGAATTGCTCAAATCAACACTTCATAATTCCAAAAGCAAGACCCCTCAAGTAGTCGAGTCTTGTCGCGTACATACCATCAAACAACGTTCCAAGACTCCTCACTATTCACCGTCATGTCATCCGTTGCCACACTTGCGCCATCATCCTCCTTCTCCTCCTTGTTCTCATCCTTCTTCTCGTTTTCAACCTCCGGCTCAGCCTCAGGCCATGCCGCAAGCCATCGTCTCTTTCTATCAGCCTCAACTTCCCGCTCGCGCTTGGTGTAGCAATCAATGCACTCAATGTCTTCGATGACGTCGCGGTAGCTCATCCCGTTGCGGCAGAGGCCAAGCTTGTAGATGGATACTTTGTCGCAGTTGATGTTGCGGATGATTTGGCTCTTGTATTGTCTGCAGGTGGTGCAGTGGCGGATTGTTGTAACTTGCTCGCACATTTTGTCGGTCTCGGGGGCTGCTTGGCTTGGTGAGGATCTGCTTGACGTCAGTTTCTGGGAGTGAGGCTAGAGATATCGGATGGAAGGGGCAACTACTTACTGATATAGCTTGGGAAAGTCCCTGGAGATGTGATTTCGGGTGTATAGTTTTCACGGCGGTTGTTGCTTGTAGATGATTATGCTGCTGTTTTGCTGCAGCTTGTTTTTGACGAGTCCGAGAGCCAGGGAGCTTCGATGTTCAGATGGAGCAGTAAAAATTAACTGACAATAGGGAAGTTAGCTTATTCACGCCTAAAAGTTGATTGAATATAGCGCGATAGGTAGCAAAAGGTGAAAGCCATAGGGCCAACTGGAAGTTCGTTTGCTCTGATTATCACTGCCACGCATTGTTCAGCCCTTTCGCCTGCAGTAACCACCGCCTGGAGATCTCGAGTCACTTGTTTTCAGTTTCTTTCAGGTACTATTTACGTCACATCAACGCTTGTTTTGACTATCCGAAGTATGACTTTGAGACAAGTAAGACATTCTAATCACCACCGCCTCAACCTTCTCTTTATTTCTTCTGTATCGTTATGCACTTCGAGCATATTTGTCCACGACTGCCAACTGGCTGTTACGATACCACACCTCTGTTGTTAGGATATTTTCCCTCTCTTCATGATTCAAATGTGTTCCAATGATGAATGCAGTTGCCGTAACGTAGAAACGCTGAGTATGGATTAGTACTTGGCAAATTGTCTCTTTTCCTGTTTTGCTGTAGGTGAAGATATGAAGATAAGTTCCACCCATAGTCTTGACATCACTTTACATTATAACCGGCCTAAAAGAAATCCCTTTGCCTGCAAGAAGAGGATGATGGATTTAGCATCTCTTCAATAGGATAATAAGCACAGCAGCAACTCACTTTTTACAAGTCACTGTTACTGGGACCAACAATCTAGCCTGGCCTTTTATTTTAAAGTATTCGATTAAGCTACTGTTCCCATGACGGTATGTTCCACCATGATAGGATGCTCTTTATGGTCAGTGACACGACAGATTCGAAAAATGTCCCCTCACCCATTGCCGAGCTGGAGTAACTAACTGGGAGCAACCATTTCCTCGCTCCCTCATCAATCATTGTCCTGTACGATTTCTCTGGCGCCTTATTTCTTGACACTCATCGCATACCTCGTTAACGAGATCTTCTATGTGTCTAGCCCTCGGGCACCGTTGGCCAGGGACCAGCAGATGACAACCAATAGGGTCAGCCCGCTGGAGTCTTATCTTACCGCAATCCTCGCAAGTGTATCTGTTCAATTTATATTCGCACATGGTTTTGGAGATCCAGGAAGTTCCTGAAATCTGCGTGGGTTGTTGGAGGATGGTTGTGATAGTGGTGACTTTGCGAGAGGTATTGAGTAGGATGTTGAGTTTGGGTAATCCGATGGGGGATGCCTGGGATATTTGTAGATGAGTCTCAGGTAAATCAAGAGCTAATCGCTTGCATCACACTCATCCGTGCTGTGATAAATTGACCAGGCTATGTGTGGTGGATACACCCTTTCAGTCACAGGTCCCAATGCAGTGATAGTTTGACAGTATGTATGATATTCACGCCGATATGTACAAGCGACCAGGTTCACCTACGATGAGTGCTCGTGAGTAGAAGTGGATGTCGGTTATTCTCATAAGGCCAATTTCTATCTGATTGCATCTCAGTTCTAACTGTACGTCACTCACCATCACTTCCCCGTCTTACGCAACGCATTGAGCGCCGCCATACGCTCCTGTTCTTCCCGAAGCTCCCTACACTTCTTGCACTCATCCTCGACTCTCTGGGACAGCTGCCTAATACCATTCTCACAGGTCCCTTTCTCCTCATACTCGGGGCACTTGTCAAGCTCAAATCCTGTGCGTAGCAGATCGTCGCAGCTTTTGCAGCGTTCCTCAATGGTAGTCTTCCAGCACATCCTTTGAATTCGAGGTGTGTTTGAGTTTCTGTCGTTACAGTCAAAAGGGAGATTTTCCATAGAGATACTTGCGACTTGGGTGTTTTATAGTTGCCCGTCACACCTTTAAATGGCTGATATTCTCCATAAGGTATTCAGGGTTAATAACTTTTTTTCAGACTGGAAGGTGACATGTGTTCACTCAGCTGCTACTTATCCATACTTCACTAACTTCAGCGACGCCTCAGTAATTTCCTCTCCTTTCGTATCCCATCCTCGGTTGGTTATCAAGTTAGCGAAAGTGTCTTTTCTACTCTATTGCTATGCAAATCGGCGGTTGACATAATCCGCAAGCCTATGCGATATGCGGACCTCCGTTAAATGAAGGGAGGCTTGAAGACAGCGTCATGTGGCTGAGTAACCTGTACCGGGTAACCCGGATATTGCGGAAAATCCGGATCAAACTGAACAGCGTTTATATGGCGACCTATACCTCCACCTTTCCACCATTTCCGAAATTGTTTACATAATTACCTATTCCAGACGAGAAACAAAAGCTACAAGCCGAGCGATATGGCGGCTATTTCGGGAGAAGAACCCGTTTTCAAACGCAGGCGGGTAGCCCAGGCATGCCAAACATGTCGCAAGATGAAGGCCAAGGTACAGTACCCATGCATGAATCCCACTCGTGCTGATCTGAGGCAAAACTAAAGGTGTTCAGTGCGATGGTCGGAAGCCTGAGTGCAGTCGCTGTGTGGGTTACGGCTTCACTTGTCTGTATGCTAAGACCAGGTCCAGGCGTCACGAAGTAAATGAAGATGACGGCTGTGATGGACCAAGCTCCAATGCCATTGATGAGCTTCGAGATGCCATCAATGGTTACGACGACTTGGCTCATCGACTCTCATCTAAAAAGAAGCAGGACAAGTTTGACCCAAAAGAATTACACAATCAAGTCAAAGACAGAGTCAAGAAAGCCCTCGATCGAGTCGCTGACACTCGAGCCGCTGACATCGCTTCGCCTTCTGACCAGGATCGAGCATCCCAGTTGACATCGTCACAAAATCAACATCGATACTTGGGAGAAGTCAGTGACGTTCACTTCTTCAATCTGGTCAAGGGATTTCTACAAACCAAAGATCTGTCTAGTCCAGAGCAAGACTTTGACAGCTACGAACAAGATGGGGAAGTCTGGACGACTAATAATGAAAGCAATGGACCTACCCTGCTCCCTGGATTCGCCCAAACGAGAGACCTCGTCAAGGTATACTTTTCTACTATCCATATTGCGTATCCATTCATTCCACAGTCTACCTTCATGGAGAGTCTAGCAGGGCAAGACGGAATTCCGAAAAACGCGACTGATCTCGCCATTTTATGTCAGTCCTTCTATGTTTTGTCTGGAAATCTATGGAAAAGCTCACCACATATTTTTAGATGTCATCTGTGCCATTGGATCATATTATACGTCGTTTCCTGGACGAGACTCGGATTCACGAACTCGTCACGAGCGCTACTTTCACCATGCCATGGGCTTGACTGCAGCAACGAGCCGTCATCACTCTATCCACCAAGTTTCACTACTACTCGTACAATGCTTCTATTTACTAGCTGTATCCAGGACTGATAGGTGAGTTTTGTTGCTCAGAAATGTAGAACATTATCGACTAATACATCGATAGTTGTTGGACTACGCTGGGACAAGCAGTCCGTATAGCTCAAAGCATAGGGCTGCATGTTGAGCTTCCGAATTCCAAGTCTAGAAGTGCCACCGAGATAGAACGCAGACGAAGGACATGGTACTCGATCTATGTCCTTGATCGATTACTATCTCTTCAGTTAGGTCGACCACCAGCAATTCATGATGAGGATTGTAGCGTGGCACTACCGTCTCGGCGTGCTGACGATGAGATTGACTGGACTTCCAACACTATTGATACCACAACAGAAGGCTCGTCAGCAGGTGATTACTTCATTTCGGTTATTGGGTTTTCCCGCATCGTGGGCTGCGTACTGCGCGATATCTATGGCCCAGCCCATTCGAGACCTACCCCAGAAATGATATTGAGTACACAGACACTCGATCACAGGCTTATCGAATGGAAACTGAGCCTGCCTCGAAAGCTACGCTTCGATTTGGGACACTCATTCGACCAGAACAATACCTTTAGACGTCAGGTCAGCCACCCTTCCTCATACTCTGAGCCTCTATTGCTGACGTAAACCTGCAGAGAAATATGCTTGCAATCAAATTCCATCATCTGCGAGCCCTCATCCACCGTCCCTATTTGTGTTACCCTCTTTTACGACAACGGGATGACTCGCCTATGAGCATGTCACAGCTAGACTGGCCACTGATTGCCGTCTTCGAGAAGATCTGTATCGATGAAGCCCAAGGGACTGCTCGTCTTCTCCATCACGTTTCTGATGAACAGGAATTAGTTCACGAGTTTCCCTGGTGGCAGATGATATCTTGTCTGATCTGTGCTGGGTCCATATTGCTTGTGTCGAGCATCTTTGCCCAACAGCCTGATGATCATAGTGGATTTGACAGCGAAGGTCTGCGTGATGATGCGGAAACATGCCTGAAGATATTTGAGGCGCTTAGCAGTAACTCGAAGAGTGCAAGGATAGCGAGAAACATGATTCAAGGTCTAAAGCAATCTGGCTCAGAATGGCGAAGTGAGTACACCTCCCCCATTATATTACCTTTGTCTTACCTGGATTCAAGAACAGGCCGGGAGAGAGGCTGACACGGTCCTATTCCAACAAGCCTTGAGGCAATGCGATAATTCCATGCCGCTTCAACATGCTTCTTCTTCTGGAGGCTCATTGGCACAAGAGATGCTAGGTCTGGAGGGCCAGAACGTTGAGTTCTTATCAGAGGCCATATCAACTCCACAGAGTTGGCCAGCCGAGATTATAGATTCCATGGCTTGGTCTTCGCAGTTCTTGGACACGATTCAAGGAGATGGAAGCTGGACTTGAATGCGAAAGAGCATGACTTGCGGTTCCCGTCAATGTCTTCGTTAGGTCTTCTTCAAAACTAAGGAAATAGTCTCTGGCCGAAAGCTTGCAATATAGGGGTTTGAACTAGTGTTGTCTTTAAAGACACATATCAAATAAATCTACCAGTCCTAAAGAGTATGTCTTATATGTCTCAGAGAATGACCAAGAGGTCATCTGCAACGACTACAGTAGCACATCTTGTCAACCTTTGAAGAGTGAATCACGATACGTAGTTAAATGTTCTAACTAATTTCTGTATGATTGTTCTAAGCTCTCAGCCACAGGTCTAAGCCAATGCGGTTCGAGTATCCAGGATATCCGGGATATCCGACCTTGCCGTGAAAAACCCCCTATATCGCGAGCTGGCCTACTTCTCCCTAGGCGAGTTAGCTAGAGTTCTCCTTTAATCTTTTTCTCATATAATTATAATGCTATAACCTCTTCTTCTTTCCATCTTGATCACACAAAGTCAAGGAATAATCCAAGTCAGAAGAACGGCACCACATGTTATGACAATATGGCTGCGCAATGGCCTGCACAGAAACCAGAAGATGCTCTTCTTCGACATCCCCCCGCGGGGGGCTATGACCCTGACTCGATGCGTGGAGATACACGACCTCAGCCCGGTCCTAATTTTGAAAATCAAAATCAAAATCCCGATTGTTCGGTTGAGACTTACGACTTGGACGAAATAGCACCGATCGCTCCCATCCCAGATCCGGACAGCTCAATTTATCATAGGAATAGTCTAGAGCGCGCCCGAGAAACCGATATAGAACTTCAAGATGAAGAGGCTCGCGTTCCAGATAGGCCTTCGCCTACTACTGACAAAGCTCTCACGTTCACTACAAAACTTCACACCCACTCCTATCTCATCTTCTTCTCCATCATGGGAACGCTCGCCAGAGAAGGTATGACAGCTTTACTCGTCTATCCTGGGGCACCAGTCATCTTCCCAACCCTGTGGGTTAATTTTGCTGGGTGTCTTATCATGGGGTTCCTAGCTGAGGACCGCATGCTGTTTCGCCACGAATGGGGAGAAGGCACATACTACAAGGAAGAAAACCAAAGTCCGGAAACCAGTGGAACAGTCTCGGATGAAACGGCCAAAGATCAAGGAACTACAGACCTTGAGGCTGTAAAGAAGGCACATCTCAGTGTCAAAAAGACATTGCCTCTCTATATCGGCCTTTCGGTCGGGTTCTGTGGCTCATTCACAACCTTCTCAACATTCATCCTTGATTCTTTTCTCGCCCTTTCCAACGAACTTGAAACTTCTTCAGCGCCGACATCAGACCGGAACAAGGGTTACTCGTTCTGTGCACTTGCAGCCGTGGTCTTATTGACTGTTCATGCCTCTATGGGTGGTCTATTTTTGGGCGCCCATATTGCCATACTAGCGGACGACATCATGCCCTCACTGCCCTACCTCTTTATGCGCAAGTTTATAGACCGACTTGCAACCATTCTCGGCTGGGGCTGTTGGATTGGAGCGATATTTATATGCATCTATCCACCACATGATGAGTGGCGGGGGAGTGTTCTATTCTCTTTGGCCTTTGCCCCTCTGGGCGTGTTTACGAGGTTCTATCTTGCAATCTACTTGAATGGCAGACTTCCAACATTTCCCTTGGGGACATTTGCCGCCAACGTGGTAGGATCTCTAATTCTTGCTATAGTTTGGGATATATCCCAGATCTTGGCACGGCCTTCACTTGGACACCAGTTGCTTGAGGGTGTCAAAAATGGTTACTGTGCCGTTGTCACTACTGTTTCTACCCTTGCTCTGGAGCTCTCCTCCCTCCAACGCGAACACGCTTACAGATATGGCACTATGAGTTTCTTGGTGTCTTTTGGGTTGATGGTTATCATTTCTGGTAGTTTTAAATGGACACGATGATGCTAGAGTCTGCAGCGGTTAAACGGGTTTGTTGGTAGATAGGAAACTCTCAGCAAGATTGTTAAGCCTTACCTGTTGTATAAGACTCAATTCTTACATGCATACTTCTGAATCTCATCTTCCAAATAAAATTAAACGTAGAGAATTACCCTGGCTCCAGCTTTGCCGATGAGATGCTGGACATTCTGTATTTTTCCGAACCTTCCTGCATATCTAGTACTCCCTTTTACTCCCGTTGTTCTTTAATCATTCCAATATTACAATTCTCATCCCCAGCATTGGGCTTTTCCAGAAATCCTTCACATCTTCTGTGATGAGCGCCCTCTGGTATATCATGAAACTCTTGTTGAAATACATGGAAGTTTTCTCTCACTGCTAAATGAACAGGTTCGCCAGAGCATCCCTCCTCTGATTGTCCCAATGTTGTTCAGAGTCTGTTGGAGTTCGTCGGGGTAAAGTGCTTGACATGCAGGGAGGAAGAGGATGCAATGGATACTGACGAATTGGCAGATATATTGTCCACACATATCTAGGCCTTGGAGTCTGAGTTCGTAGTTTTCAAATGAATGGCCAGCTTGGCAAAGATTGAGTGTCGTATTGGTTCCCAGGTCTTTGTCGCAAACCTCACACTTCATCTGGAAGTAATTCTCTCGACACATGGTTTGGGTTCTGGATCTGGCCAAGATATGCTGAGCGATGGCACATAGTAGCAAGATGCTGGGATGTTGATCTTGTTGCTGCCGTTGTGTCCAACTACCTGACAGTGGCCCTTCTGCGAATATAGTGTATAGAAATAGTAGCAGGTGCCGGTAGTATCGGGTTTGTCGACGAATTTCTGCTAGCAGCTCGGACCTTTCAGCTTCATGCATCTGTTGCTGCTGGTGCATGAACTAGGTTTATACATTAGAGGTAGCGCTGTTCTTCCACTTCGACCCCGAACATTCCACAAGCCGAAAACGTAGACGCTTCTGTTCGAGGTACGAACATACTTGCCAGGGTGGCATGGAACCTGGATGTCCCGTAATGCTTTGTATAGTTTAGGCTGTCTTTGATTTTCAATCGTCGCTATGCCTCGTTAAAGCTACTTTCCTGCTCTCTGTGGCTCTCTTTATACCCAAATCCTTATCGGGTATGCCAGAATCTTCATGGGCCTCCTTGATGTTTGTATTACCAGTACTGTAGGACTGACTTTCTTCAGCTGCGTTGTTCAATCTTTTGGTCGTCTGAATCGGTCACTAGACAGCCTCCCGCTGTTCGAACTCTTTTGCGCCGAGCGAACAACGGTAGCTTCTTGCACGCAGTAATCGTAACGGGCGTCTTTCCACTTGAGGAAATTCCAAGTCATTTCGTGCAGACAACCGAGAGCATCATGGTGTTGCGCCGCATGTCGTCCCCTTCTAATCATTGGTAACTCCTCTTGTACTCCTCTCAGTACAACAGCAACAGTCCAAAACTGACATGTGATAGAATTATTCTAATCACGGTAACGGGCTGCAAAAAAACAATCGCACAGCTTGATTCGTGTGACACTGGCCGCGATATCAACCGACCCTTTCAAAGCCCCTGTTTTGACAATTGGGGGCCAGAAGTCACAGACTATCCATAGTCGCATCTACACGTGCATCCTTGTAATTGGAGAGGCCTCGTTTTGGTACTTCAGTGCGACTAAGTCGCTGATAAAACATGATTTGCCTATTTGGTGCAGCTGAATCATACCCCTGCTGCATGGGTGCCTAGTGAGGCTTTTCAGGGTCTTGGTCTTTTAACCGCGAGCCTCGTTTGCTTACAAGTCTGTGATTCAAAAAGCCTCGTAAGCCACCAAACGCAAAAATATGCAAAGTTCTCTATCTTTTGTCACTTTTATCATTAATCACTGACTTTCTGCGTCACAATTGCACACGGGCACAAAGCGACCAACCGCAGCGCTTTGACAAACATTCAACATGTGCACTGAACACTTCACGCACTTTTACTGCATGTACTGCAGCGAATGCTTCAAGAAAGGGTACGAATGGGAGATTTGTCAGATTGCTCAACAGACTGAGCCAAAGTCTATGGGATCGTGTGGATACACGGATGATGGAGTTGTTGCGAGCATGTCGGAATATTGCCAGCAGTGTCCGCCTGATGATAGGAAGTGGAACAAAGTTACGCTTGACGGTGAAACAAAGAGATAGTTGGCTTGAGCAATGTTCGGATAACGTACACGATAAGCATGCGGCACAGACAAGTATGTGGCACACCCCACTTGTCACCTTAAAGGCGGGTTTTTAAATAATTCTGTAAAATTCAAATTAGGCTTAAAATAGCTAAGATTTTAATAGCTTATATATAAGTCTTAAAATAAGCTATGCTAAGTTTTCTAGATTTTTAAAGAAATTCTATATAGCTATAAACTTTAAAATCTATTTACACTGTATATTACACTGTATTTTAAGGTTTTCTATATAAAGTAAAATAAATAAAAATCTTATAAAAATGCTTCTTTACTAAGCTAGCTATACTATCTTTAAAAATAATTTTTCTAGATTTTTAGCTATTTTATTTAAGAAAAAGATTTCTATAGGGTAAGTTATTCCTAGCTGCACAGTATGCTGTGCCACATGCTTGTCTGTGCCACATGCTTATCGTATACGTTAGTTTTACAGGAGATATGGATTTATTGTTTGCTTGCTCTGAGGAGGAATTTGCTTGGCGACGGCACATCACGACTACAACTCTTTCACAATCACCGATGGATATCATCCTCAACCGACCTTTCGTAAGTATCATTCCCGTTGGACTTCAGCACTGAGAGTCAAATTACATATGCTACCTGCCATTCACTGTCATCATCCTCAAGCTATAGCTATGAATCCTCCTTGTCTTACGTTCCCGACCGCGAATTTCAACGCTGTCTAATTTGTGTATCTATATCTCAAACTCACACCTAAACAAGACTCATTCCCCTCACAATGTGCTACCACGTAACAGCCAAATACATATGCTCAGTGTGCAGTAATAGAGTCGACTGTGACAAACAAGGTCTAAGATATCAGTGAGCATGCCATTCTTCAACAGGGTTTTCGGGTCGTGTGAAATTTTAGGTTTGTAGGAGTGAATACCGTAGTTGAGAGTTTGCTCTGAAAACGAGATCTCATCATTGTAATGTAGGTAATGTAATTGTATTTACTATGCTGCTACAAAGCCCATCTTGCGACACTATCGGGTCGTTTTGGCGAATCACATTTCCCATCACCTGGATTGAAAATATGCAGTGAGGCACTGGGCTATGGCTTTGTTCTCATTTTTGTATGGTCATTGAGTAACTTCAGAAAAGTATCCTCGTAGCTTCTCATCTTCTTTGATTCGCATCAATTTGCAGATGTCTATAAAACACTGTCAAATCCTGTCAAGGCATAATTTCTATGATTCGATCTTAAACACCTAGCAACATTTCTTTGAAACAAGAAACAACGAAATTCCTTTCAAACAGCTTCTCAGAATGTGCCACGATCTGACGATTCATTACATGTGCCCCATCTGCGAGAACAGGTGGAACTTTGAGAAGCACGGTCTTTTATGCAGGAAGGCCAGCGAAACGAAGAGCAGGCTATTCGCATCGTGCGGGAATGAATATCCAGTGACATTATGGAATCAAGAGGAGATTTGTGAAGAGTGTTTGGCGCGCGATCAGCCATATCCTCCGATTGAAGTCGTCATCACAAGGCGGTAGCGAGGACCAACACTTTGGGGCATTAATGTCGTGAATATCTTCTTTTAGCGTGCTGTAGCTACAATTCAAACCTCATTTAGAGGCTTACTTTCACACAACGTCTCTTTGACTGAGTTCATCTATGACTGCTTGCAGATCCTGTGCGTTTGTTAACAGTGGGTGGCCCATCTATTATTACTTGGTTAATAAAGCGGCAGTGCCAAACGCTGCACTGCATTTCTTTCACTTTAATCAACTAAACCCCAACAAAGACATCTTGAATCTCGTTGGGCAAAGTCTCAACTAAACGGTCTTTCCGACATCACTCTCAATTCTTTCCCTCCCATCCCTCAAAATAAGCCAACCTCATATCAACTACGACATCACGACCGCCACCATGTGCGTAGCCATAACCCGCGTCTTCTACTGCATGCGCTGCAACAACGAGATCTACGAAGAAATCGAGTGTCAAGAGTGCGAGCTCTACCTGCAGTTCAAGCGCTGCGGAAAGACCGACGTAAACTTGAGCTTCAAGTGCGAGGCCGCCCTTTGCATTTTGTGCGCCTCGTTCCCACCAGATAGTCAGGTCCCCTTTTTGACGCAGCCTCCGCAGGGTAGTACATCTACTATTATGCGGCATTTGAGACTTACGTACGGTCGGCGTTGAAAGAGATCTTTGGGGGTTGATGTGAGTGATTAGCTAGTATTATTCATGGATGTTCATTAACTCTGTACAGACTCTTATGTTTGCCGTCGCCGATGAGGCATACGAGCTGAGGACATAACGACGAAATAAAGGCTTACTTGGGGTGAGGACTAGAGGCTCTGTTGCAGCGAGAAACATGAGTGGTTAGCTGCGAGGGCTTCTTGATTGTCGGTGCAGATATTGGATCATCGACGAATTTGCTGCATTTGGGCGGCCAACCTCCCAGTCACATTGGACCTTGGCCAAGATATCGCCAGTTTATATCACTGAAACAACAAACTCGGGCGCCTTTCATCCCACCATGACACAGAATAGCTCATATCCGATGATTCAGAACATGTAGCCTATTGTTCCCTTTTCATCCATTTGTTCGGAACTTCGCACAAGCTGAATCAGACTTGTTCAGCACAACAAAGCCATTATACAATTACTGTTTCCATGTTCAGAATTTTTTTCCCCTTTCTTCATGAATACCCTCACCATTATTCATGACCTGTTCATCGTGACCTCGACTATAAATTCGGCCCGCATTCTCTCCTTTCCAAACCAACCCATCTTTCAATCTCCAACTTCCCTCCCAACTCACAACCCATCCACAGATTTCTCTATACCATTCACTATGTGTCGCATGATCAACAGCACTCAGGTCTGCTCTAGCTGCGGCAAGACCGTGGACACGAGCCTCAAGCGAGACAAGTGTCAGCATTACGGCACTACCGAATGCAAGCAGGAGAATGTATATGTCAGGAAGACTGTCTCCGCGAGCAACTGTTCTAAGTGCTCCAAGGATGGGAATAAGGGTGGAAAGAAATGAATGGGGGCTTCTGGCCTGTCTCTGGAGGCGTCGGCAGTTGGGTCCTGTGTTTTGATAGCACGTTGAACTATTAGACAGGATAATTGGAGGTTACTTTGTCATGGAATTAGATAGGCGGTTGCTTGGAATCATATTCTAAAGCTGGTTCTTGGAATAATGAAACATTATTAACTTCCGAAGAATTACAGTTTTCTCAGTGACCTTCAGATATCGGGATTGAAAGCTGTCTATGAAAACGTGATCACGCCGAGGGCCAGTGGTGATTATCGACAACGCACCATGTCACCAGGCTTCTCTTCCCAGTGATTCTAGCTCCTAAACGACTATACAACCTTGCTCCCCATCCCTTTCATCCCGATTAAGCAAACGTGCCCAAGCACTCGCCAGCGACAACCCGTTCAAATAATCCAAACTGACAACCATATCGCTAAACAATCAACTTGTGTTATCCTCTACGATGTGCATTGTCTACCACGTCAAGATAATGTGCCGGAAACGTGGTGATCATATAATAACTGACATAGATCCCAAGAAATGCAACAAGGCGAACAAGGGGGAACGACGTCTCAAACGGTACAAAGATGGGGGTGAGCAGCGGGAGAGTGAGTTGGGATGCAAGGCTTGCAGAGCTGCAAAACAGATGAAGCGATAGCTTGGATTGGATTGGGCCATAGCTAATTTGCTTTTAGCATTCGTTTGTTGCTTTTCTCAGGGGCCAGGGCTAGTGGGAGCGTTTGATAGCCTTTGGCCAGTTTGATGACTGTTCAGTGATTCGCTTAGGAGACGTTAAAGTCCTGTGAGACTTTGTGGCCCAGAATGATTATCCAAACGTCGCTTCAGTCATTTGGACTCAAAGTTGAATTTGATTAAGCGCTATGTTTGAATGAGTGAGATCCAAACGCTCCCAGCAGAACCACAAGTATAAATACCACTGCACCCACCTCCATCCCATCTCTACACTCTCCAACCCATCTCACAATCTATCTCTTCACTCTCCATCAATCCACGTTAACAGACGCTCTATCACTGCTAAGAACAAACTCTGTGCTCAACCATGTGCTTCATTCACACCACCCGGCTCGCCTGCAAGACATGCGGCCATCAAGACGCCGTACCAAGAACAGCTCCTTGCAGTGCGAACAATGTTGAGAAGCCATGCAAGAAGCAGCGTATGCAGACGACTACCTTGATCGATGCCTCCAAGTGCCCCCAGTGCAAGGCTAAGGCGGCCAAGGCTAAGGAATACAAGACTGAGGCGAAGGAGGAATGAAAGCTGTATTGCTGAAAGGGGCCTAAGGCTTTAAGAAACATGATTGGATTGACCTTGGACTTTAGGTACAACGTGGGTTGATTGGGTAGTGAAGCAATCTCATAGTGACAGTCTCAATACTATTTGTTGACTTTCGTTGATAGCCATGTCCGTGAAACGTTGCACAAGTCTGACATGTTGGCTCAACCCTTTTCCTCACTGTGACACATTTGGACACCGACGATAGAATGAGAAACCCCCCGTGACACTCAAACCCTCCAACGTCGTTGTGCATATATAATTCCGTAACTCAAGCCCCCTTATCTCCTATCATATCTCTTCCCCCAGACGTATCTCTCCACTCGCAATTAATCTACCATTCAACATGTGCAACCTCGTCTTCACCAAATACCGCTGCCGAGTCTGCGACCACATCATCGACCATGAAACGGTCACAGAAAAGTGTAACTCTGCCAAGAAATCAGGCAGAGCTTGCTTAAAGCAAAAAATAGTGCCGTCGACTATTCATTCGGATCAGAAGAATTGCAAGGACTGCGTTAAGAAGAAGAAGGAGGGTCAGAGAGGGGTTAAGCGTAAGCTTTGGAGGTTTGGTTTTGGGATCTAGACATAACATATTTCCTTAAACCTGGTTCATTACCCACTGGGCCCTTGCCTTTAAAGTCCCGGTGATGCTGTATGCCTTAGGTTGAGGGGTTATGGAAGGAAGCACCCGCAGTCTGTGATACAGAGCACGGCATTCGGTAACTTGACGGTCCTTCGGTGAAACACTTCAAGATAAGGACTTTACATAAACATAAGAGCAGCTCCTTTTCTCTCCTAACTTCTCGATAATAAGATATCAACTCTCTCTCTTTTTTACCCAACTCATCAACCGAAAGATCCAAATGTGCACTATCCACAGTGCAGGCTATCTCTGTAGGAAGTGCTCCTACCTCGTCTCCATGCCCGTGGAAGAAACGAAATGCGCTCATTTTCTGGAGAAGCGACCTGGCATTTGCGTTACGACGACAAAGCATGATACCATCTATGTTCACGAGGAGGAGTGTTTGCAGTGCAAGGAAGCGAAGAGGAAGGAGAAGGGTAAAGGGAAAGCGGACAATTGATTTATTTGGTCGGGAGACGTTTTCACGGCTTTTGTGTTCTGTATAAACTAATATCCAAACAATGACTTCATGGGCTGGGGTCAAGTTCGCTGTCTTGTTCATATGAACGAAAGGCTCTGTATCTGAACTGCCTGAGTGCCCAGCTACTTTGTTTGGTCGAAACATCCATTCCTTCAACACTTTCACGCGATCGGTTCGGATTCTCCTAGGTACCCATGAACACTTAAATAAAATATTGCTTTTCTCTCTTATAGATACAACAGGTTTCCCTACTTGAATCACCAACGTATCCCATCATCACATCGTCCACAAACATACTCAACTGACACAAAGAGTCAACTCACCACAACACAAGCCCAATATCCTCACCAAACCAAAATCACCAAAATGTGTCAATTATCCAGCACCGCTACCATATGCGACTCCTGCCGCCATCTCATCAACTACACCTCCAGCAAGTCCTTCTGCCCTCTTGTCTTTAACCTTGTGACAAGTAATTTAAGCCTGAACACCGTTGATGGAATGGGGGAAAGATTGTGTCTTGAAGAGCCAGAGGATATAACTCGTTATGTTCCTAGGCATTTTTGCAAGCGTTGCGATGGTAAGGCAATGTTGAGGTCTACTACGTAAGGTTAGAAGTGGAGAATGCCCAGCCCCGGAGTTTTACTTGGGGCGGAGTTCCCGTCGCTAAGCCGGAAGCTTGAGATGGAAAGGAGGCTAGATTTCATTGGGTAAGGCGAGCTTTGGAGATGGTTACCCTGAAGGAAGAGCTTTAGTTGGGCCTTTATTCGTTCATTGGTGCTCTTGATTATGTCATTGGATAAATACAGCAGAATATCTCTGTTAGTCTATACTCTGCCACATTATATTGATGAAACGTGATTCTGAATGTTGAGAAGTAAGCATTGTATCTTGTCAGCTACCGAGATCCCCATACTCCCAGGTCAGCACTTTAAACTCACTACTGGCTGTGTGTAAGTCTGCGATACCGGCTGTATCTTTGACATCTCCATTGTTCCAACAATTAATCTCAACGTTGCGGGACTACATCACTCACCGAAAGTCCGGCAGAAAGGTTCCAACAATTTCTTCCAGCGGGGATCGCCATGGCCAATTCCGAGGCTACTCTCAAAGCATCCTCGTCAAATCCAACCAACGACGAACGCTACCAACTTCCTTACTCAGAAATGTGGAGGTGCAATAATTCATCGAGTCAGAAGAACCCAATTTCTCCAATGTAACCTAGACCATGAACATGACCACGAGACTGGTAAAAGTCGATTGACTTTTCGGATGTAAACATAAACCCGAGTCACCCACTAACATTTCGTGGCTATCCATGATGGGAATAAAGTCATGCACCTTTAGAATACACGGCCGAGTATACACCGATTAAAAAAGAGCATCAAAGCACGACGGCACTTATAAACGGGAGTTTAGATATCGTCCGAGATGCGGAACTAATACGAGAATATTAGTGAGAGCAATTGACTTGTCGTGTGGCTGATAACGTTACAACCCAGATAAAATACATTTCGTCCCGTCATGATGGCCTGAACGGTAACGACTCCGGGCCGAAGCCGCTGTAACATCAGCGTCACCAGGCCACTGTACTGGGTCGATAAACGGGTTCATGTCAAAAAAGATTATCGTGGAGAAGGGAAAAAAGACTCATGACCTTGAATTGACAGTTACAGGGAAGAAACCAAGGTTGATGTGTGATCAGCACCTGTTTCGAGGTATACAATTCGTATGGTTTTGATTCCGATCTCCACCAACGTTAAAAAGCTACCTAATTTCTCCGCATGAACGAAGCGTGCGAGTCCACAACAGGGCCGATTTGAATTGCGGAGAAGAAGCTGTCTCCCCCAGACTTGAGAGCCATCCCCGGCAATTGAGATGAATAGGCTAACTCAATTGACAAACTCAGTATAAATTCGCTGGGAGAACTTCGGATCCTCGGTCAGATAGCGGCCGTATTATTCATCCTGTGGAGTGGTAAACCTGGGGCATGACACCATCACCAACAGTCGGGGATATCTTCCATTGGACGCAGCGGCTAAGCTGCGGTAGATTAAAGGAAGTGAAAGTTCGCCGATGGAGATTAAACTGGGAATGGCATCACACGACGGGTTTGCATCGTGAAAGTGAAGGAGAATGTTACTCCGCATCGTCCCTGTGAGCTAGTGAGGTGTTCCTCTGTACGGGGGAGTAATTGAAGCCGACGCTAACACTTACAAAATTTGCAATGACGCAGACAGACAAGTTTTGTACAGGAGGAGCAAGAGGTTGGACTGGTGATCGCCGAGGGCAAGGGAAAGTGTAGCCGGTGCTAGGAATATATAAGTTGTAGCTGATAGCCTCACAAAAATGAAAAAAAAAGAGATCATCATCACTGAGCGCCATTCATCTCTACTCTCTCACAATGGCTAGCATTCGATCTGTGTTGGTCTCGGGTCTTTTGGCCGCGGGTGTCAATGCCCAAGCCTACGATTCGAGTGATCGCGCCGAAGATGCTTTTAGCTGGGTTCAGCCTAAGAACACCACTATTCTTGGACAGTACGGCCATTCGCCTCATTACCCTGCCAGTATGTTCACCAACTCCGTCAATTGAGGTGAGGTTATACTGACGATCATAGACAATGCTACTGGCAAGGGCTGGGAAGATGCCTTCGCCAAGGCTCAAGACTTTGTCTCCCAGTTGACACTCGAGGAAAAGGCCGACATGGTCACAGGAACACCAGGTCCTTGCGTCGGCAACATCGTCGCCATTCCCCGTCTCAACTTCAACGGTCTATGTCTCCACGACGGTCCCCTCGCCATCCGTGTAGCAGACTATGCCAGTGTCTTCCCCGCTGGTGTATCAGCTGCTTCATCATGGGACAAGGACCTCCTCTACCAGCGCGGTCTCGCAATGGGTCAAGAGTTCAAGGCCAAGGGCGCTCACATCCTCCTTGGTCCTGTCGCCGGTCCTCTTGGACGCTCGGCGTACTCTGGTCGTAACTGGGAGGGTTTCTCGCCGGATCCTTACCTCACTGGTATTGCGATGGAGGAGACTATCATGGGACACCAAGATGCGGGTGTCCAGGCTACTGCGAAGCACTTTATCGGTAACGAGCAGGAGGTCATGCGAAACCCTACTTTTGTTAAGGATGGGTATGTTGGTGAGGTTGATAAGGAGGCTCTTTCGTCTAACATGGATGATCGAACCATGCACGAGCTCTACCTCTGGCCTTTTGCCAATGCTGTTCATGCCAAGGCTTCTAGCATGATGTGCTCTTACCAGCGCCTCAACGGCTCCTACGGCTGCCAGAACTCAAAGGTTCTGAACGGTATCCTGCGAGATGAGCTTGGTTTCCAGGGCTACGTTATGTCTGATTGGGGTGCTACCCACGCCGGCGTTGCTGCCATCAACAGCGGTCTCGACATGGACATGCCCGGTGGTATTGGCCAGTACGGCATGTACTTCACCAAGTCATTCTTCGGCGGCAACCTCACCCGCGCCGTCAACAACGGTACCCTCGACGAGACCCGCGTCAACGACATGATCACCCGCATCATGACTCCCTACTTCTGGCTCGGCCAGGACAAGGACTATCCCTCCGTCGACCCCTCCAGCGGCGATCTCAACACCTTCAGCCCCAAGAGCACCTGGTTCCGCGAGTTCAACCTCACCGGCGAGCGAAGCCGTGACGTCCGCGGTAACCACGGTGACTTGATCCGCAAGCACGGCGCCGAGTCCACCGTCCTTCTCAAGAACGAGAAGAACGCCCTCCCCCTCAAGAAGCCCAAGTCCATCGCCGTCTTTGGTAACGATGCCGGCGATATCACTGAGGGTTTCTACAACCAGAAGGACTACGAGTTTGGCACTCTTGTCGCTGGTGGTGGTTCCGGTACTGGTCGCTTGACATACCTTGTTTCGCCTCTTACTGCCATCAATGCTCGTGCTAAGCAGGACGGCACTCTTGTTCAGCAGTGGATGAACAACACTCTTATTGCTACCACCAACGTCACTGATCTCTGGATCCCTGCTACTCCTGATGTCTGCCTTGTTTTCTTGAAGACTTGGGCTGAGGAGGCTGCTGATCGTGAGCACCTTTCCGTTGACTGGGATGGTAACGATGTTGTCGAGTCTGTTGCTAAGTACTGCAACAACACTGTCGTCGTCACTCACTCTTCTGGTATCAACACTCTTCCTTGGGCTGACCACCCCAACGTCACCGCCATTCTCGCTGCTCACTTCCCCGGTCAGGAGTCCGGTAACTCCCTCGTTGACCTCCTCTACGGCGATGTCAACCCCTCTGGTCGTCTTCCCTACACTATCGCTTTCAACGGCACTGACTACAATGCTCCTCCTACCACTGCCGTCAACACCACCGGCAAGGAGGACTGGCAGTCTTGGTTCGACGAGAAGCTCGAGATTGATTACCGCTACTTCGACGCGCACAACATCTCCGTCCGCTACGAGTTCGGCTTCGGTCTCTCCTACTCCACCTTCGAAATCTCCGACATTTCTGCCGAGCCTCTCGCCTCCGACATCACCTCCCAGCCGGAAGATCTCCCCGTACAGCCCGGCGGCAACCCCGCCCTCTGGGAGACCATCTACAACGTGACCGTCTCCGTCTCCAACACTGGAAAGGTCGACGGCGCCACTGTTCCCCAGCTCTACGTCACATTCCCCGACAGTGCTCCTGCTGGTACACCACCTAAGCAGCTCCGTGGCTTCGACAAGGTCTTCCTTGAGGCTGGTGAGAGCAAGAGTGTTAGCTTTGAGCTGATGCGTCGTGATCTCAGCTACTGGGATATCATTTCTCAGAAGTGGCTTATTCCTGAGGGAGAGTTTACTATTCGTGTTGGATTCAGCAGTCGGGACTTGAAGGAGGAGACAAAGGTTACTCTTGTTGAGGGGTAGTTTAATAGGTTTATGATGTATGAGATATGCCCTAATTACCTAGATAGTAAATCCACGTTAATGTTAGTTCAAAGCGGCTTGTTTCCTGTGACATTGTCTATGAGTGACAGGTAATAGAGTATCTCACGCAGTGCTGATGATCTGTTCCTGGGGTTTGCAGTGTTTGACAGTGATGCATGTTGACAGTGACCGGTTGAGCTGAGCATCAAAACACAGATGCTTCCCTGACAACGCCAGAGAAAATTATTCTCCCCTCCTCACCTCATCTCAATACCGTGAGACTTCCATCTCTCGACTCTACAAACATTCACAAAGAGTCTCCGAGATAGTTCTCTCATCTCGTAAGTCAATGCGCGTGGATCAAAGGCAAGATACTGACCTCACCAGCATCGCCATGTCTCACGATCTCCAAGATGAGGAGGCCATGACTGCAGAGGTTGATCGTTACATGGCACATGTCTTCGACAACTGGACCTCCGCCGACCCAGTCCCCATGCCCAAAGAACCAGTCTACACATTCTCCGTCTCTGCCGTCCCCGTTGGCCACTTCAAAGAAGACCTTCCCGACGAAGTCCCATCCGGCAACCGCAAGAAAGACGCGAGTGCCTGGCTGATGGTGAAGCGAGGCGGCGACAAGACTGGGTTCCTCTGGTGTGACACCGATGGCAAACCCGCGGACAAGAAGTACATCCAGATGGCTTCCGGTCTTACCGCCGAATTTATTAAGGAGCAGCTGGTGGCAATGTACAACTTCCAGGAGATGAAGCTTGTGGAGAAGTACAACTGGGATATCAACATTGCGATGGGTCGACGAGTAATTGTCAAGTTTGCGGCTCGGGGAACGGCTGAGCCGCCTGTTGTTGATGATGAGGATCGGCCCGGGCAGTACTTGAAGGAGTATGTGTTTTGCAGTGAGACGGATCCTGAGCTGAACTGAGATCTGATGATGTGGTATGGGGGATTTGGGGGTACGACAACACGGGATGATGACAGTGTATCAGGACTATATCGCGTTCAGCTGTTCGTTTGCAGCGACGGATACAGAACAAAGACCATTTCATCCCATCAGTTGTTCATTGAACGCACAAATTGCTTCGAGCCTCAACTGACAGGACTTACTCTTTGTTCATTATGTGATATGTGATGAGTGAACATGACAACGGCAGACAGTAACTTACGCCTGAGTTCCTTTGTTTAATTACTGAACAAAAGAACAGTGCATAGTAACCTGAACTTGATGTTTAATAAGTGGTTAGTGAGTATGAGATGACTTAGACACCTCATGACATTGACTTCATAACATCACATCCCTGAAGAAACTATATATAGTCGATTTATCCCCATAGAACACTCCAATATACCTCATCATTTCATTCAAACAATTACTAACAACTCAGCCCAACATCAATATCCCCGTCTCAACTTCAGACCCAAACACCTTCTAACATCAACTAACACCAGATCAACATGTGTAAAAACTTCATCACAACAACAACATGTCGAAAGTGCGGCCACTGTGTCAACATCGAATTCGACGACAAGTTCTGCGATGACTTCAAGAAAAAGGGGAAAGAGTGTCGCCGAGAAGTGGAGCACAAGCAGAAGGGGGCTGATCCTTCAAAATGCTCCGAGTGCAAGCAGAGACGCATGTCACTGTAACTCTTTTATAAGGTATTTATCATCAACCTCGAGGAGCTAACCTCTGAACGTGTGGTAAGAGAGAAGGAGAAAGGCTTTAACTGGGAGAGCTAAGCGTTACGGCTCAAGGTCATTCTTGTGGAGAAGAAGTGAAGCTATCACGAACGTTCAGTTGATTAACTAGCTAAGCTCATTATTTAGCCCACGATTGCAATTTGATAGTGAAAATGTCTTCCTAGATGCAATTGAAAGAAATAAAAACAATGATTTCCATTTTGTATTTGAAGATGCCAGTTCTAACATGCTTTTGTGAAGTTCTCTCATGATGTAAGAATGATGTAGGGTACCTCGGTCAAGGTATGGATCAAGTCGCGTACGTGCGTATCGTGGCTCGATCTGTGGCGTAGGGCTGACCAGATAAACCACTGACGAGCTCGCCAAATGCCACATGGACGCGATTGACGATATTTGTCAAGGAATGATAGCTGCCGGAGGTATTACTGAGTCAATGATTAGAGTGGGCGTTCCGTGGCGTATAGATTGGCCAAGTGTTTACTGGCAACCTCAATTGAAGTCTCAGAACCACGAATAGGCCATTGAAGCTGATGCCGGGCTTAAAGTCAAATCTAATCTCGAAACATGGCAGCATTGACTCAATATCAAAGCGCGATACATCAAACTTACACACGGTCCCAAGCCCATCATGAAACCAAGCCCAAGACGTGCTGCTCACTAAACCCTAGAAAGAATCTTCAAAGGTGGATATTCTGCATAACTACAGAACACAAAAGCGAATAAAAAGCAAGGCAAGTAATCCCAGCCAGACTCTTTTATGCTTTTTATCAAAAGGGATTGGTCTACAAGTCTCCAAACGCGAGACCAGTCTCGATGGATTCAATGGTGGAGACGTGTTGAAGAAATTGGAGGTTGAACACCTCAAGACAGGAGGTTGGCTTTCAACAACAGTCCCATTAAAATCTCAACGGCATTTCTTCACAACTGTATTAAAAACGTGCAATTAAAGCAGGGAGATATTGAGTTAAAGACAGCAATAAAGGGGATATACGGAAAGGGAAAAAAAAAAAAAAAAAAAAAAGGAGATTGTTACATGTGAGACATCAAACATGTCAAGCAAGGATCTAAAACGCAGTCACTATAACTCAGCGCGTCCAGCGAACGTCATCATTATCGATACACCAACACGGGTGCCCACATTACCACTCAACGCGCCCCCATCCAGGACCGCGTTAAGCACCTAATTCTCATCAAGCTCACTAAATTACAGCGCTCTCAACCACTGTAAAAACGCCAACGCCAAAAAACCACGACAGCTCGCGAGGCGCCCGCGTTCAACCCTTCCCGCGTTAAAAGGGCAAAGCGGAGCATGCCTCTTTAAATACCTCCCCACTACCCAACACGAGAGCCTTTCTTACAATCTCACCACCACCTGCACGCTCTACTTCCTACATACAAAAAAAGGTTTCACGCTTGGTCGAGTTCTTTGGGACCGATGACTTATCTGATTCATTCTTTTATTACCCTATGATTTAAAAAAGGAAGTATACTTCTTAAAGAGAGAGATACTAGACCGCTTTTCGTGTCGTCATCGTTCTTCTACCACGACGCCTGTTGGCGAGACATTAAGAAGGATAAGGAAGAAAATTGGTGGGAAAAGAAAAATTCGATCTTGATTTCGAATTCTGAGCGAGATTGACGTTTGCACTTTACGCGTGTTACCTGGTCTCGTCTCCTTCGTCTCTGGACGCGATCCAGTCCGACCTCGATTCTCGATCTACAACACCACGAGCCGAATACAACTCCTGCAGAAGGACCAAAAAAACGCAAAAATGGACTCTTTGGGCTCATCACCTCGAAAAGGCTCCTCCGCCGAACCAACACTACCAACAATGAAGCCCTACTCCCTCGCCGGCTCCAAGCGTTCAGCGCCGAGTCTCCTCCCGCCCTTTGAGCCGCTCTCATCATCTCCAAACCTCCCTCGACCCGTGAAGCGACAAAATCTCGGTTCTGGCCGTTCCTCGTCCCGAGCTCACCTCAAATATCCTACTCCTGTCCCTACGTCGAGTACAGGTATCCTCTCGAGTTCCCCGCCTCAACGGTCCGCTACCGCTTCCGAGCGTGCCCCGCTCGTTGCCGTCCCCGCTGTCGAACTCTCGGAAAACGGCGAGACCCTCATCATGGGTCGATCGTCAAACTCGTCACACTACCAGATCTCCGCTGACCGCCTCGTCTCCCGCGTCCACGTAAAGGCTCGCTTCGTCGCTGCTGCGAGCCCGCTTGAGCCCAGCAAGATTGAAATCGTCTGCAATGGCTGGAATGGTCTCAAGTTGCATAGCCAGGGTCGTACTTGGGAGCTGTACAAGGGCGATAGCTTCACCAGTGAAACAGAGGGCTCCGAGATCATAATTGATGTGCAAAACTCGCGTGTTCTCGTCCAATGGCCCAAGCGGGCTCTTGATCATCTCTCCGACACCACTTGGGATTCTCCTCCCTGCCAGGCTCGTGCCCAGGCCATTCTCCAGTCTTCCCCTCCTCGTCGCGCTTCTCGTATTGCTTCTCCCGAGAGCCCCACGCCTGCTAGTCTCTCTAGCTCCCGCCGCCTCCAGGCTCTGCTCCCCGGACAGCGTGACATTGAAATCTACGAAGACGATGCTGAGCCTGAGCTCCCTGAGCACAGGCATGATCCTACTAACATCAATGTCAGCATGTGCACCGATATGACTGCCAGCTTCAGCAGTGAGGTCAGTGATGGTGAGGACAACAACCCTGATGAGGAGAATGATCCTATCGTGCACTCTTTCGGGCCTTTTGGCGCCGACATTTCCTGCCGGTTGGCTTCGATAACGACAAAGTCTCCCAAGATGTTCAAGGGTGTCAAGCGTGCCAACCCTCTCCACAGCGCTATTGCTTCCGATCTGTTCGCTCCTCGTCAGATTCCTGCTCCTCCTCAGTCTCCTCGCAAGCAGCAGGCCAGAACCGAGTCTCCACTCTCGTCTCCTCCTCGAATGTCTTCTCCGACTCCGGAGATCTTCAGGATGTCCTTTGAGTCCCACCCTGCTGTTGGTAACCATGTCATCAACCAGCTCGCTTTCTCGCGTTTGTCCTCTACTCCTCTGTCCACCATCATGGCCCACCTCCCCTCCGAGGAGAAGCGAGACATTTCCAAGGACGATCTTCGCGATGTTATCGAGAGTACACCCTGCATTGGTATCATCAAGCGTCAGGGCAAGGATGCAGCTGGCAAGCCCCTTGAGAGCGAGTACTACTACGTACCGGAGGAAGACGATGACCAGCAACGTCGCGCCGCAGTCGTCGATGGTCTTCGCAAGCCCAGTCTCCGCGCTTGTCGCAAGCAACACAAGGTTTGTAATATTCTTGACTTTACAATATGCACTCAAACTTACGCTGTATAATAGCAATACTACTGGAAGCGTCCCAAGACTCCTTGATCCACCCGTCTTTTCACGTACATACGATTCTTCGCTCCGAGAGATGACTACATGAATCTCAAAGTTTCCTGTTCAACGGTGGATGTCTGTGTTTTTGCTGTATACCCCCTTTATCATTTCCATGTTTTATTTTTACATTTCTTGTCCATGACGGCTCTCATGTTTCGCAAACTGCATAGCATCGGCGTCTTAGTTTATTTTATTTCTGCATGATGGAGTTGGAAGGGCTTAACAAAAAAGGGACCGAGATATGCCTTGTTGAGCATATAGAAAGGAAAGGGTTTGGGGTAGCGTATTCTTGTACTTGTTTTTAATGTGTGTATGGTATGTTGTATCAGAGCAAAGCAATGGAATATCACCAATTAACCTGTTGAATTACGACGATTGGTTGCTTATGTGAGAAGGTCATATAGTTGGTGGATGATCTGATGAGCATCACGAGGTCAAGTGAGAGTCTCGACTTTTACGTGCATGATTCCACCAACGAACGAGGCCTGTAGCCCTTTAACCCGGGGCACATTGCATTGGGGTACCCCGGAGAATGCCACATGCATTTGATGTAACTCCAAACCTCAATTTCTCTCTTTACCCAGGCAGATCAACCTGTAGAAACAATGCCGAATAAAGACAGGTGCATATTCAATGATACAACCCAAGAATACTTATAAATCACAGTGGTATATCTGTGAAGCACTACATTGATCGCTTATCACCGCATTGATTGTTATTATCACAGCATTATATCCACCATCACACGACTCCCCAAATCCCGAGGTCCGATTTCGTCCATCATGGAGAGTGCAAACTCTAAAAGCCCGAGATAATCACGCCTCAGCGTCACTTTATGTATCAGGCCATTCAATTCGCCACATCCAATCATCTACATCCGTATCCCCAATCATCAACGCTTGGGTCCAATCAGTCACCAAATGAATGCTAGGAATCACGCTTGTAGGGGTCGAGCTGAAGAGGGGGTTCTCTTATGATATAATTATGCTTCCGGGAAGAAAACGTGTATAAATATGACAACGAGGTCCTGATTCAAAGGAAGCTGCAAGTAAGAAAGTTAAACTTGACTACCATAACTTGAGCTATCAATTGACTTTATTGTTATTGAGGGTAAGTGCGCTGAAGGTTTGGGATATAAGACATACTGATTGAAGCTACAGCAACTCACATACCAACAAACCTCTATATCAACATTCACCTCATCGTCATCACAACATCAAACCTACAACCCAATTCTTCAATATAATACCATCGTTCACAATGGACCGCCAACCAACAGCAATCTCAACATCCCACACAACCCCTCCCTCAGAAGGTACACAGCACAGCTACACGCTTCCAATTCTGCACAAGCTGACTTCGTCATCTGCAGCTCCAACTTCTCCATCCGCCCAAGCCGGCGCCGACCGATGCATGCGCCACACGAATAGCTGGACGCCCTCGATCCAGCGACGACAGAGCTGGAGTCCAGAGGAGCAGAAGCATGAGATGCATATGAACAAGATTGGGCAGGTCGCTACAGGTCCTGGATTTACAGAGCGAGAGGGCTCTTAGATCAATAATGACAAAATAAGGACAAAAGGGAAATTGTAATTGTACGGAACGATTAATGGAATGGGCATGGAAAACACAAGGATGCAAAAAGGTCACGGACATTGTACACTACAGATTGGCTACCAAGAGGAACAGCCCAAGAATGAACACGATTGCTTAATAACTTATAATAAACGAATGTCATTGTAATCGTGGCTATCGAATGTTGCAAATTGATGTGCCGAGGTATCTTGACTCCGTAGCTCCGTGTTATCATGCTCCGCTGAATGCGTCCCACATGTAAACTTCCAACAAAGAAAACAGGCTATCATATCATAAACGCTGGGGATGGCTGAGACATCCTCAAGCCCAATCGCTGCAATCCCAATACCAAACTCCAAAGAAATCCCCCACCATATTCCTCAAAAGTGAACCTTTGCAAAACTCCCATCCTTCAACATATAAGGCAGTGTCGTTCGAGCCAATTCCGTATCCCGTATCCTCTAGTTCTGCGGCTTCACATCAGAATTCCTAATACTTGAAGACTTCGTCAAAAAGGCCACCGCATAGACAGAACCTGCAACTACACCAGTTCCCACCAGAATCTTGCGCCCAATGCTTCTCTTCTTGGTCGACTTCTTCGTCTTAGAATTCGTCCATCGCCGAGCTGAGAACCGCTTAGATCTTTTGCAATGACTGTCAGTCCAAATCCTGTAAATGCTGTCAGAGGTGGGAGAGTTTCCACCCTGACTAACCATTTCATCGGCTGACTGCATTTTGCGAAAGATCAACATCTGCCCGCTGCCCGACACTACTTCGTAGCCTTCCTCCTGAAGTGATTTGAAGTAAGGTAGAAACTTGGCAGGGTCCACCAGCTTGACAAGAGCATCAGGAATAGGCATTGGCCTGTCACTAGCGCCGACTGCGGAATTGGCTTCGGCCACGCTCATCACCCTCGAAACTGGGTCAAAAGCGACAATTTTGTATGAGGCCATGTTGGGCATCTCTGATGTCTTTGTCGTAGACTCTTTAGCTTCAGGTGTGTAATGTTTCTCCATGATAGGCATCGTTGGGCGCCCACACTCTTCGGAATAACTTGTCTGCAGACCCTGAGGCTCGTGCGAATACAGATCCTTAATTCTCTTGGCCGCATAGCGATCTAGTGCCGTTTTTAATCTTGTGTCATCCACAGGAAAGCTCTCGTCCATAGATCCGGGCTCGACATCTTCCATAGAACTTGAGCTTTCTTTCACGGATGATGTTCCTGAAATGTTATTGGGGAAGCAGTACCGACTTGGACGATGAATTGTCCCTGCTCCAGGACCTGGCAAAATCCTCAGGGAAAGTCTCGTACATAGTTTCCCCGTAAGTTCGGGAAGCATGTGCCGTCTTGACCTGTTGACCTTTGTTGCCAGACAGATCTTGGTTCTTGGCTCGTTCACTACTTTCTTGAGCTCTGCGAAGGACCGCAGCTCGGATGACATCGGCACTTTCAGGGCTGGAAGTGTCCATATTAGTTTCCGTAGAGCCGGGAGAAGACCTGTTCGGGGATCGAGAATAAGTATATAATGCTGAATCCGGGGAATCTTGGGAACCTGCCTTGGAATCGAACTCTCGGAGGCCGCGGGCGACTTCATCCAGAGGGACCGACATCTTGCCGGTGGGTTCGTTGGGACGAACTCCTGTGTACTTGCGTAGGTCCTGGAAGACCTTGGAGGCGTCCTCGGGCTGAACAGGATAGCCCTGAGCCTGGGAAGCAAAGTCCGAGTGCCTGTAACTGCCAAGATCTGTGTAATTCTTGCTCAACACCTCAGGATGCACCGCCTGAATGATATCGTCAAAGCCAGCTGATGGATACTTGTGTAGATCCCTGTACTGCTTTGATGCTACTTCCGGGTGAACACGCTCCGTCTGGGGGTCGCCGTTCTCGAAAGAGTTATACGCACCCAAATCGGTATACTTCTTCGAAGCAATTTCGGGGTGGATACGTGGTGCTGGGTCATCCGCATTCTCGAATTTGCGGTAGGCGGGGAGATCATTGTACACCTTGGAAGCCTCTTCGGGATGTACTCGCTCGACAGGCGGTGACAAGTCACGAGCAGCGTACTTATGAACGTCTGTGTAACGCTTTGACTTCTCCTCTGCCGTCAGGGGTCGCAAGCCATCAGGCTCATTCCACTTAAAGACACCACCGTATAAATGAAGGTCGTCATAGTTCTTGGACAACTCCTCTGGGGTAGGCTCTCTGAGACCATCGGGCTCGTTCCAGTGGTATGGACCATACTTGTGAAGGTCATCATACTTGCTTGCAAAGTCCTCGACGGGAGCATCGACCTTCGGGGCTAAGGGCTTGCCTCGCATAGTGCGATCCATCTGCGCCTTCTCATGGGCCTTCAAAACCGACTTACTGGCTTCAAAAGGATCTGCGTAATGATCCAGATCCTTGTACTGCTTGGATTCCTCCTCGGGTGTCAGACGACGCAGACCGTCGGGCTCATTCCATGCAACTGGCCCATACATATGAAGGTCTTTGTAGTTCTTGGAAAGCTCCTCTGGCGTGGGCTCGCGCAGGCCATCGGGCTCATTCCAATACACACCCTTGTTGTACATATGCAGATCGTCGTAGTTCTTGGACAGTTCCTCAGCAGACTGTGGTCTTTTGCCATCAGGCTCGTTGTGGTAAACGGGCTTGTACTGATCCAAATCATCATAGACCTTGGATTTCTCTTCAGCGGTCAATTGACGTTTGACTAGAGGGTCGTCCAGGTTCGCAGAGGAGTACTTGTCAAGATCTTTGTACTGCTTGGAATCCTCTTCGGCCGTAGTAGGTCGCTTTCCATCAGGCTCATTGTACTTGACAGGGCCATATTTGTCCAAATCATCGTATTCGGTAAACTTCTCTTGAGACCTCTCATCTATTACTGGTTCATACTTGTCAAGATCGTCGTACTTAGGTTGATCTGGCTGGCTAGTCTCAGTGTCGATGGTAGGCTTGTACTTGTCCAAGTCGTTATACTTGGGAGTCGAGTCGGCCTCTACAGACACATCAACGAAGTCAGTCGGCTTGTAGTCTCGCTGGGCATCGTATCGAGCTTCTGTTCCGGCCGTTGTAGACTTTGACACCCGGCGGTTTGTTATAGGATCAATGAAAGTAGCATCTTGTCCGTGAACAGCAGAGAAGAGAGTATCTTTCGAGCTTTCCGCACTTGCACTTGCGCGGCTGAAGTGGTGAGCATTGGTCAAAGTAGCCTTGCGAATGTTGGCCTTGCTATCGCTTCGAAACAAGTGCTCAATAGCACTTCGCTCCACATCTTCGATATTCGCTCCTGGTCGGATACCAAATAAGTCACCCGCCCAGGCCGCTACTTGATCAATGGTAGTAAACTTTGAAGGATCGACAGATCGATTGAAGCCTTTTGCATCCTTCTTGGCAGAAGCTTTGGACTTGGTGTCCCAAGAAATGCTGCGACCCAACGATGTAGGTTGCTGGAACCTGACTGAACCACGTCGACGTCCATTACGGAACTCAGAAGAGGTCGAAGATGACACGGCGGGGGAATAGTGTCTGCATTGCTCGCATTTCGATTGTAACGAAACGGTAGAACGTAGAACATTCGCTGTGCCAGTGCGAGACTGAACAAGTCGTTCACTTGTCCAGATGCGTGTTGCCGCTAGCATGGTGTAGTAGAGCTATGGATGACCTAGAAGAGATGGTTAATGTCAGTACTGTGTAAGTGAGTCAATCTTGGAACACGTGCTAGTTGCGAATGCCAGACATGTTGCAGATGCTATAAACTTACGTATACAAGTAAGGATGATTGAGGGCGAGCACCCAGGTAACAAGCCCGGGGCTGCTATTGGAACAGTTCAAAAGGCACGGTACGTGATGTAAGGCTGGAAACCGAAGCCGTTGGTTCTGGAAGTGAGACAGTAGTGACTAACACGGTGAGAATGTATTGAACGCGAGCGTAAAATTCTGTAAACTGAATGTGAATAATGTGAAACTGGAGAATGAAGAGAAAAGATGACGAGCTACATGAGGGGAACCCAAGACCTTAAAACACACTGGATGGACGGAACGGAAACGACGAACGACGAACGACGACACGCGATGGGGCCTTGTCTGGTCAGGGACGGCCTGCGGTTCAATAAAGACCGCCCGGGGGAAGGCACTAAATGAAGTGGGGACCCTGTAAAGTTGGGGGAGTGGAGAGGACATGGCCTAAGAAAAAGAGGGGACATGAAGAGAAACAGCCAGTGTAAGGCGAGATACAACTGGATTGATGATTGTGAAAGAGCTAGAGCTAGAGGAGGGGCTTGTTTGGTGACGCTGTGAAACTGTAGCACGACTGACAGTTGTGACTCGTGTTGAAGGCCTCTTGTGTCTTCTTACTCCGTGCATTGTATCCAGATTCACTCAGAGACTTCAGCCCACAACCCGGTTGAAGGTAGAGCTTACCAAGCGCCGCAAGCGTGTCTCAACTTGCTGACGGTTTAAGGCATTGCTCTGTCTTAGACACCTTAGGCAGTAAAGTACAGTATTCAGGCCATACAGCCGTTGTAACGAACCGTGACTACAGAAGCCAGACCCACTGCTCGTCGTCCATTTGCGGGGAAGACACCATCACCCCGAAGCGGCAAGTGGACGCTGTTCCCGCCCCGCCTGTCCGTGAACCAGCCGTTGACGTCAAGCTCGCAGGGCCCAGAGCCTCTGCCTGGGGAATTAATGATGGGCATATCTGCTTACACAGCCGCTTTCTCTTGGCCGAAAGATCTTGTGAAACAATATGGCGTAAGGACAGAGTGGCTTACTTGATTCCAGACCAACATGCAACTATCGTGACCTCCATAAACAGACATTCCGCCCATCATCAAGCGGCCGCTCAAAGTTGTTAATGGTGCGGCTCACGCGAGGTGGCAGGGATGGTCGAGGTGGGCTTATCTGGTCTTTGCTAGGGTCTTGGTGGCTCTGAACCCCTAAGACATTCGATTTGAGGACAAACGCAAGCAGACCAGGATTCGATGCGACATTATTGAACCGGAAAATAGCGAAGGATATCAACAAATGCGGCTCTCTCGACTCAACTCAAAAGTCTTGTTGCTATCGTGACGCCGGCCTCGACGGTCTCGGCTGAATTTAACATTTAGCAGACTGCTGAGGCTATGGGTTCTGTTTGTTTAGTGGTTGATTTAATGGCGCATATCGCGGCGATTAAACGACTCAATCCTACCTGGCGTGCCGCAACCAATCGTAAGACGACAGGGGCTTTTGTTGTCTGAAACCAAGGGATGGATTGCTCTCACATGCTTGCATGCAGTGGCGATCCATTGCAACCTGAATTACAGGTCACCAATCAGCAAACCAAGGCCACCAGCATTCTTTGCTTTCTTTTTGCGAGACACAAGACATGCAACGGCAAGTTGTTCATGCTCTGGTAGAGTTCTGCCATTGACAGTTGCAAACCTTGAGCCTGTATTAATGCTCTGCTTATCTTTAAAGTGATTGGTATCACGAGCTGATAAGTCACATCTGTGCCTCTGTGAATCGATAGTGTATTTCATGCTGTAAGTCGACGGTTTGAGAAGTGATTACAGGGGTTCCGTAAGCTGATTGGCACACTGTGTGAGCCGCAGCACTCCGTTCATTGTTAGTAAACCGATGGCTCTCAATGGTTCCTACAGCGGGCGCTTAATGAAGGAACTACCATGAAAGATCTAATGCCATAAGAGAATCTCAAAATTATTCTTACCTTACGTATGATCGCTTCACCTAAGAAAAGGTAAAAGCAGACTCTTGAAGTGACTTGAGACAAAATGATAAGTATTTCTATGGTTGGTCTCAGGTCTAGGTTAGCTGGACATCGTGAAGAAAAATCGGAACTACTTTCTATTGGTAGAGCACTTGCAATCTCAAGCTTTTCCTACGTATAATCTTTAATCGAAGTTGAGATGAAAGTTATTCTATATTCCCCGTAGAGTAAGTGGCAGCTAGAGTTCATAAAGGAATTATATGCAAGCCTTTCACAGATATTTCGCGTTGGAAACTCACTTGCAATACCCATTTGTCATTGACCAGGCTGAGAAGATCGGCGTGAGTCAAGACGGCCAGGGCTCGGTGTGAGAGTCTTCTGACGAATGAAGAAACTTGAAAGCAACAATTTTAATTACAGATATTAAAAACCTCTAACTTCTCTTTCTAAGATACCATATCATCTCTCAACTCATTAACTTTGCCATTATCCATCGTCTTCCTCTGTCGTGAGTGAGGCTCATACAGTGGATAGCCCGACCCGCTCACCTTCATGAAATCGACCACGCCCGAAGGTGCCAAAAAGGTCTAGTCTAAAGACACGCCAAGCTACACTGAGTTTGCCTCAGTCTTTTTGTCACCTGGATTAAAGGCCCTAAGTTTAGCCACGGTCCGTGCTACGTGACATCATTGCCTCACCACCAAATTTGATATCATCATCAGACTTGGAAGCCTCGACCGATTTAGAGTACAACCGATCATCAGCCGAGCGGCACCTATCACCTTTTGATTCAGCTTCACGTCGATATCCTCACCTGGTCATCACCAAACCATCACAGTCATGAAGCGGTCTCAAGGGAAACCGACCGGCCGTGGTTTTGAAGGACCCCGCTCCGGTTTCTCGGGCTTCGGAGGCTTTGGCACCGCCGCCTCCGGGACTTCCTTGTCGTACCTCGCCGAGCCTCCTTCATTTGCTGCTGTCTCGGATCCGAATGTTGTTGTGTCGCTCAAGAACATTCTGAAGAAGGATAGCACCACCAAGGCTAAAGCGCTCGAGGAGCTACTAGCTTATGTACAGGCTCATCCATTTGACAAGGATGGCGGGGTTGAAGAGGGCATCCTCGACGTTTGGGTGAGTTATCATTTGACAGTTCTTGAATATTACCACTTACCAATATGAATAGGTCCAAATATATCCTCGCACATCTATAGACAACTCACGTCGCGTGCGTGAACTGACGCATAACCTTCAGTTTGAGCTCATGAAATCAGCCCGCAAGCGTTTTGAACGTCATCTGCCAAAGATCGTCGGCGCATGGCTTGCCGGCCTGTATGACCGCGACCGCGTTGTTGCCAGGGCTGCTAGTGACGGTCTAACCTCGTTTCTTAACACCCCTGAAAAGGTCCTTGCGTTTTGGACCAAATGTCAGGGCCAGATCCTTGACTATGCCATTGATGCTATTCAAGAAACACAAGATACGCTGAGCGATGAACGATCAACGACGGCGGAGGATGCCGAGGCAAAGTATTACCGAGTCGTTACTGCTAGCTTGTCACTTGTCTTGAGTTTACTACAAAAGGTCGAGCCAAGTAGCCTGGAGAAGTTGCAATCTCGATACGATGACTATTTTGCGGAGGAAAACGTTTGGAAGACCATTACTTTCAATGACTCGTCGGTCAGGAAGACAGTGTGTCAACTGCTGTTCGCTTCCATCGACCGGAAGTTGCCGTATGCCGATGATACGAAGGTCAAGCAAGCCTTCATTACAGGAGGTCTAAAGACCAACCAAGCTGGCTCGGCGCTCGAATATGTGCGAGCGTTGACAAAAATGACACAAACATATCCCGATGTTTGGACATCGGCGAAGACATCGAGCGGTCCAAAGTCTCCCCTTGGCAGGCTGCAGGCATTCGTCGCCAAGGGATCTCAAGGGAGCCCACCCAAGTTCTGGGAGTACTTAGATCAACTACTGATGGTTCTGCCATCGGATTTGATCACACCCGAGGTCGCTTCCCAATTTTTGACTTCTCTCAAGTCTGGTATCACACATCGCGATGAACCTCGAACGAACACTTCCTATGCATGGAAGTGCTTCATCGACACAGCCAAACGACTGCTGAAAAACCTACCCGCCGACGATCAACTACCATTTGTGCAAGAACATCTCTTCCCTCTTATCGAGCAGTTCTTGTTCTCGGTATCAGAAAAGACGGTACCTATACCACTTGGTCCAAACGCGATTTCCGTCCTGGTCGAAGCTTACATCGCCACTGTCCAAGCGTCACCGTCAGTGGTGTCTGCATCCAAGGAGGAATGGGACCGCCTCGCCAGTGTCTTCTGCGCAAAGATCTCCGGATCGCTGCCCGAGGTTTCGCGAGAGTATCAACAATCTCAAGAAAAGATCTCAGAGGAAGGTCGACGGTGGTTCGGCCTGGTGGGCCAGATTGAGGAGAAGATAGCTGACCTCGAAGAAGACGTGCAAGACCATACAGCTCAGCCCTCTCTCAAGGCCATTTCTCAGAGTATCGCACTGCTGGAGAACCGGAACTTGAAGCCATTTGGCGCAGCTCGAATCATCGAATATGCATTGAGTATGGCACCTCGCTTATTCGACGGCGATGGAGCTGCAAAGCTCTCGACGTTTTTCACTACTTTGGCTCGTGATGATGCCGCGAAAGCTGTTACTTCACCCTCTTCCAGGTACCTTCTCTCTTCGCTTCACCTTTTCGGCTCTGTGTCGACTCAATTCGCACCTATCTGGAACTCTTGGGTTGAGGCTGTCCTCGATCTACCATCAGAGGCTACTCGTGATGTTGCCCTTGCCTCCTTGATCTCCAACGACAGAGGAGCTGTTCTCGCAAAAGGCAATATGGACTTGCAAAAGCACATTATTGGCCAGGCTGCTCTTTTAGCGGTCGGTGGTAGCAATGATTGGGAATTGTTGGAAGCTGCTGTCACATATCAGACTCTTACCGACAGCAATTACCGAGAGCTTGTTCAAGCTCTTGTCGAAATCCTTGAGAAGGAACCTGGGAAGACGGAATCAACCCTCCAAGCCTTGGAGATTGCTGCCAAGGGTCGACCAGAGCTGTTTTCCCGCGATGAACGCGTTCACACAACATTGGTAGCTCTGCTTCTCGGTCTATCTGAGCTTGAGGATTCCACTATTTCTTCAAAGGCGACTGCCATCCGCACTCTTCTAGATACTCACACTGATGGAAAACTACCTGTTATAGCTGTCGTTCAAGCCAACCTCGAGCGAGCGGGAACGCAGTCTCTAGATATCAACACGTTGGTGTCGCAAGCATACAACGCGGCTTCGAGTGACATTCCATCTGAAGAGCTCTTCCCTAGCACCAACGTGTGGATGAAGGAGCTTGCGCCCTTCTTGGAATTGTCCGTCAATCCGGCTCTGTCAATTACCAACAGTATCGGTGGTGCTGCTGCATTGGTAAAGGCAGCTCCTCGATCTACCAATCTAAGAATTTATCGGGACAGAAAGGGACGTGCCATTCCTACAAGAATGGCCCTCTACGTGTCTCAGCTTTCGGAGAAGCTTCCACTGTCTCAACTTCCCAAGCCTTTCCAGCTTGAGCTGTTGTATCTTCAATGTCTGACTGTGCAGCTCATCTCCGATCAAATCACCTGCATGGAGGAGAACCGATTGTGGCAAACCCTGAAGCATGCTGAAGCGAGCGCACAGGCCGAGGAGTTCGTTTCCAAGACACGTGGGATCTTAAATCAGTTGGCTGCTGATGCTAGTGCCTGGAGCGACTCGGAAGAGAAGCCGATCATCCAAGACCTCATTGATCTGTTGACCCAACACTCGCAAGAGCTGACGCCCAGAGGGCTATACAGTGCACGTGCGCTCAGTGAGCTTGTCCAATTCCTGGCTGAGGCACATGGAGCATCATCCAGTTTCGAAGACGCTCTTCTGAAGCCTGATGTTCTCAAGATTGACCCTACCACCGTCCTGCCGGCCTCGGCTATCATTGCTGGGTTTGGTGAGACTCTGCAGCCCTCCAAGATTGCTAGCAACTTCTGCAATAAGGTTGTGAGTGAGATCGCAGGAGCCAAGGCAGATAGTGACAAGACGTTGATGACTCTTGTTCTTCTGTCGCAATGTGCTCAGATTTACGAGGCGGGTGAAATGCCCGTGGCTAACAACCGAATCGTTTTTGCCGTCCGTCAAATCACCTCTTGGCTGGACGAACCTGAGAGCCTGAGCCCAGCCCTTTGTGCGGAGATTTGTCGAGCATTGAACAAACTGCTACCTTGTATGAAGGACGTTTACGGATCTTACTGGGAAAAGACCATCGAGTTTTGCATATCGCTGTGGAACCGTGCCCACGAGTTCGAGTTGAACGAGGCTCTTCCCTTCATTCACTCTTCACTCAGGTTATTCAAGACCATTGAGTCTTTGCAAGAGCCTAACGATGATCTTGAAGATGCCCTTAAGGAGTACGCCAGTGCCAAGCCTAGGGCGTTGATTGAACTGTTGCGACTTCCTCGGGATACTCGCTCCCAGCCACTTGAGATTGTGGATGCCATGCTTTGCCGAGAGGTCCAGAAGATTTCTCTGCGACATGTGCCTGATCTGTCTGATATCTTTGGCTTGGTGGCGTCGGAATCGCGGGACATCCAGACAGCTGCGTTTAACCTGCTTCACCAGGCTCTTCCTGAACAGCAACAGCAGAAGTCCATTGATGCTTTGCTGGAAAAGACAGGTATGTGTAACGGTCTACCCCATGAAGACCAAGAACTGATAGTCACAGATGCCCGACTCCCTGACGAACTCCTCTCACTTCTTCTTGACGCCCCCACGCTTGAGAAGTACTCAGACGAAATGCTCGCCGAATTTCCCTCTCCTATCCGCTCATATCTCCTATCCTGGAAGCTCGTCTTTGATGCCTACTCGACATCATCATTCAAGATCCGAAACGACTTTACCGACAACCTTAAGCAAGATAACTGTGTAGGGCCACTGCTAGACTTCATGTTTGACGTGCTAGGTCACTCAGCTGCTCATCCATTGAAGCTAGAAAAGGTTAACCTCACTTCAGAGCACATCCAAGACTACGATGTGAAGTTGGCAGAGTCGGAGCCCGAGGAGAAGAACATGCAGTGGCTATTGGTTCATCTCTTCTATCTTCTTCACAAGTACACCCCTGGCTTGTTCCGTGCTTGGTACATCGACTGTCGCTCGAAGCAGACGCGCATCGCTGTTGAGTCGTGGACAACCAAGTACTTCTCACCCATCATCGTCACAGATGTCCTAGATGAAGTCCAAAAGTGGGCTGATAGCCAGGAGCCTCCTGCTATGGACGAGAAAGAACTTGTTGTACGTGTTGCTAGATCCTCGAGAGAAATCATAGCTGGCTATGAAGTTGATGAGGATCAAGCGGCAATTGCCATCAAGATCCCTCAAAATTACCCCATCGAAAACGTCTCTGTCCAGAGCCTCAACCGTGTCGCTGTCAATGAGAAGAAGTGGCAGAGTTGGATCATGACGACACAGGGTGTCATCACCTTCTCCAACGGCAACATCATCGATGGTCTACAAGTCTTCAAGCGAAACATCCTCGGTGCGCTCAAGGGCCAGAGCGAGTGTGCTATTTGCTACAGCATTATCTCGACTGACAAGCGAATGCCTGATAAGCGATGCACCACTTGCAAGAACTTATTCCATAGGACGTGTTTGTACAAGTGGTTCCAGAGCAGTAACCAGAATACTTGCCCACTGTGTCGAAACCCAATTGACTATCTGGGTTCGGATACGAAGAGACGGCAGGGTTAGGAGGAGCACCACTGGGTAGTATAGTATAGAAGATAGAATAAAAAAGTTTTGCATTAGCATCCAATACCATGTTCCGGTAGAGAGATTGGGTCAATGGCGCGTCTACAGCTTGGCACCACCCTCCTCGTTGTCCTCGCTCTCTTCAACAAGCCTCGCACCACCGTCCTCCATATTCTCCACAAATCCGCTCTGCTTGTCGTCCTTCTTGTCAGAGTTTCCGTTCTTTTCGGAGCTTCCAGCATTGTCATTGCCAGTATTGTCGCGCCTAGGAGGGTTCTTGAACTTGTCGACCTCGGAGGGGATGAACTTGTTGTTATCTGCTTGGGGTTAGGGATGTTGGAGAGAAGGACATGGAGTACGTGCCTTCGGGGGCGCCCATTGTGTCTGTTTGGAGTATTTTTGAAGCGTAATTGGAGCGTGTATTTATTTACTGTGTGTTATAAGTGTTGGTCTATTTGTGTAAGCGTTTTGGGATGCGTTGGATTCTTGTTTGTAGCGTGTGGTGAATTGATGAGATTGATCGACGAGACAGGAGTTTCGGTCGGGTTATATAGATTAAACGAGGGAAAGAGTATAACATTGGCAATGAATTTGACGGTGAGTTGTTCATTATTCGTATGCAATGCCAGTGCTTCAGCGATATGATGCTCTGCCAACTGACCTCAGGGGTACACGGCCAAGGCTTTGTGAGCAAGAGCCTGGGACCTTGATTAGTGATGCAACTAGGGCAAGTAAGGTGAATAAGAACTGACCTGATCAGCAGTAAGTCGCTGACTATCGTAGCGAAGGAGCGATGACACGAGGTCGATGAAGTCGGGGTCTGCATTGGGAAGAAGGTCTTCCCAAGGACGAGCGGGGAAGACAGTCCAGAGCTCGAAAGGTGCGACCTTGAATTGTTTTGCCTCGGGCCATGTCTCAGGCGTGGGCGTACCAATAGTCTTGAAGACGCTGAGAATAAGACCGAGCTGATTGCCATCTTCATGGACCGCTCGAGACTCGAATATAGGGGTTGGAGGATCGCGGAGTGCTTCTGAAAGCATGACGCCTATTCCCCACATATCAACCTCTGTTCCGTAGGATTTATGTCCGAAGAGGACTTCTATTGCGCGGTAAGGGCCTGTTCCAATATCGAGGATTTTATCGTCTGCTGGTTCTGACTGGGTTGATAGCTCGGGATGCCATGCTGTGCCAAAGTCGGAGAGATATGCTGGGCCAGTTGGAGATGAGAGGAGGATTGCGGACGGTTTGATGTCACGATGGATGATGCCTTGTGCGTGTATATCCTTCAAAGCGTGCAGAACATCTCGGAAGATAGACCGGACAGCATTGAGCGGTAAAGGACCATTGGCGAGAAGGTCTGCCAAAGTATACGGCATGAACGGAAAGACCAGAACAAATCTCTGCTCCTGATCTCGAAACGTTTCGAGGAGAGGAATACACGGTTCTCTCAACCCCTTTAGAATCTTGGCCTCCCTCTGCGGATTATGCGGCTCAATATCCTGATAAGTCACAATGACTTTAAGCGCCTTATCACCAGAACGAAAGACCTCTGAAGTCACACCATCGGACACAGGCCGGCAATTCCCATACGGCCCAATGCGTATCCCAGAGTCACCCTCCTCTTCCTCCTGAGGGGGCGGAGGTGTTGGTGTCGAGGTTGGCTGACAGGCGAGATTGTACTCGTCCTAGGCCATGTCAGCGGATCCGCGAGTTCTGGACCGCTGAAATTCGGCGCACCTGAGTAGAAGCGATTTGGTAGGCGGCCTGTTCTATGGCGATGGCCTCACTCATGCTAGTTGTAGCAAGGGAGGCTTGTCTACGTATGTGAGTTAGTATTTGTACGTTACACATTAGGCTACTTACATTTTTTGAATCGTCTCATAGCGCTGAGACATAGTCAACGCAGCTTTCCATTCCGGTAGTTCCATTGTTTGCAGGGCTGTTTAGATACTGTAGATGACAGGTCAAATAATATCTAGAAAGTCAATTGCTGTCAAAAGATTATAGCACAACAGATAAATTTCCCCGCCTGATGGTAAGAACAGCAAAGATCAGCCTTTGTTACTGGGATGTCTCAGGTTTGAGCATCTGGTTTCTGGTGGAAAAACAGATGGAGAACAGGCCCGCTCTTTCATAAAGCAGAAACAAGGCCAAGATGACGAGGAGCAGGGGGTATAATAGTTATGCAATGCCTGTCAAGTCAGAACAGATCTAGATATTGCTTCAGTGTACGGAGTATAAGATACTTGAATATAAAGCTTCATCTGGGTTGATATTATGTGAGTACCGAGACGACCTTATGCTATGAGGTCATGTCGTGGCCTCGTGACTCTAACTTAATTTGTTAGGGAACTTCTCGAAGGGCTCTAGAGAAAATTAACCAACCACCAAACGTTTTGCCCATTAACTTAGCTCCACCGTCTCCAAACTAAGCTACCCCAGCCCAAGCCCAAACCTGACTTTGCCAGCCCTGTCTTGTTTCGCTCACTTTCAGTGCCAGCCTCTCTCTAGGTCAGGCCTTTTAGCCGTTGTCGTCCCAGCCAAGGCATTAAGTTACTCTTCTGTCTTCTTTCCAACCTCGCGTCCCGTCCATCCTCGGTTGCATTGCATTGCATTGGATCTACGCATTCTGCGGCAATAATACTCACTTACTCCTCAGAATCCGACTCTTCCGATAATAACACAATCATCTGATCTACTACGGATACTCCTTTGTTACGTAGCTCATCATCGCATACGAACTCAGCTTGTCTACCTCCGAATCTCGACCGACCCCTCTCGCTCAACCAAGACCGCCATGCGCATCACGTCCTCGAGCGATTAATCCTATAATTAATTCACCACTCCCTCATCCGCATCTATACATAATTACAGTAATCCTTTGCGCTGCCCATCATGGAGGATATGGCCAGGGCCGAGTATCCCGCCATGCTGGTGAGCTTAATCCCCTCGACCTCCAATTCTATCGCCACGGGCGACAATGGAGGCAAAAGTCAATACAATACCAGGCTGAACTTTGGCTGACTCTTTTGCGCTATGAATAGGCAACTCTTCAGCCCAGCCAGGCGGTGCAGACTCTTACCGAACGAATGAAGCGCATGTCCCGCGTCAACACCGAAATTGCCGACTGGCTCCAGGTACGACAATCCGCAAACCGCCAATGGCTACGCAACGACATGGCATCATGCTGCGAGCCTCGTCGACATCCCGCTAATCAATTCTACACAGGAGCGCCGTCGCGTGGAGGATCAGTACGTGCAGGGCCTCAAGAAGCTTGCTACCTTCAAGGTTCCCAATTCTCAGTCTGAGCTAGGGTAAACATCCCTCCTGAGGCTTTTGTATCGCAATCACTCACAGAACTGCAGTGTGTTCCAAGCGCCGTGGAATAGGATCATCGACTCGACGGAAAACATCGCCCACTCGCATCATCAGCTTGCCGATCGCATCGAGAGAGATATCGAGCATCCGCTGCGCAATTTTGCCAACCGCAAAGATGTCCAGAACATGAACACCATGTCCAGCAACCTAACGACTATGGCTAAGGACCTCGAAGAGTCCCAGAATCAGGTCGATAAGCTCACCAAGAAAGGAGGCCGTGCAAACACTTCAAAGGTCGATGCAGCTTCTTCCAAGCTCGAATCTGCTACAGGACAGTGGGAATCGCAGGCACCCTTTATCTTCGAATCTCTTCAGGCCCTCGACGAGTCGCGAGTGAACAACCTGCGTGATCTTCTCACACAGTACCAGACCCACGAATCCGATTCAGCTGGACGTGTGCAGGAGAATGCTATGGAGACTCTTGCTCTGATGCTCGAAATCGACACGGAAAAGGAGATTCAGTCATTCGTTCACAGGGCTACGGCTGGCAAGGCGAAGCTTCCTACAAGGACATCAACACGGCAGTCGTCTTTCGCAGGCACAACTCCTTCGACACCAGTTCCTCCAAGCACTGCTGATAGCACCAATTTGCCTGCTCCAAGCGCTCACACATCGTCTCCTGCGCCTGTTCCAGCTCCCGCCTCTTCCCACGCAGGCGATGATGATATCAGCGAAAACAACTCGGTTCCACAAGAGAAGCCAGGTAAGTACATTGGGAACATTCAATGACTATTTGCTAACAGCTTCTAGGTGGTAAATTGCGCCGCCTCGGTACCATGTTCGGTGGACGCAGGAGACAGAGCATGCACGCCGGTTTCGGCCAACTCTCTCCCGGAAAGCTAGGCCCCAGCTTCGGACGATTGGGAACCAGTCACAGCCAAAATGACCGCGGTGTCTCCCCTCGAGGCTCCTCCAACAACCTCGCAGAGCACCACCGATTGTCCTCTCTAGCAGAAACTCCCGATGTGCCCAAGCTACCCAATAGCGAGACTGACTCACCCAGGCCCGATGCCTCGCATGAGAACACGAACGGAGTGTCGCACAACGAAAATCTGCTCGACAGCCCGATCCCACAAACGGCTGGGGGTACAGTCAACGGTAACCATGAACCCGATCTGTCAGATGTCCAGCCTCCTCCTGGTCCTCCGCCGTCGCACAAGCAGGAGAACCAAACACCCGCGCCGCAACAGCTTGCAACCAAGGATGCTGAAGGATTTACCGTTCCACCACCAATGAACGACCCTATCTCTGAGGCTCAGCGTGAAGCTAAGGAATCTGGCGAAGACCCTGACCAGCTTCTCAAGGTCAACATTCAACAGACACCTGTGGAGGACGAAGATCCAGAAGCCAAAATGGCTGCTCTTTCTAGCGTCGCCAACAGTCTCAAGCTTGGGCCGGCCACTCGTCGTAGTGGTACGGTGAGAGGACGTCGTGACGTGCGCCATACTATGTATGTGCCACCGCCCAACCTCCCTGAGAGCGGTACAGATTCGTCCCTGAGCGTTAGGCCAACATCTCCATCTTTCGCACAATCCCTTTCCAAGGGCAGTGCAGTTGCAGCCTTGGCATCTGAGGCTAGCATTGCTGGTACTTCAGATACGCAGTCTGTGCGGTCAGGCAACTCATTGGGTGGCCTGAACCACCCTCAGCATGCGCATATGACTGCTCCAGGACTGAACACGTCCATCATTGAGAGTGTTTCTGCTACATTTGAAGATGGTGCCGTCAAGTCTACAACTATTACTGGCGAGGTTGCATTCGTCAACAACCCCAGTGACTCTGGTGATGCGAAGAGTAAGCAACCCCCAATATCACAATAATTGCACCAACTAACACATATCAGGCTACGAGACTATCCGCATTAACAACTTTTCGGCCCTTGAGCGCATCGGACCGAACCGCATTTTTGTGCAGAACTCATCTCCTGACCATAACGATCAGTTCAACCTCGACGTATCTCACCTCACCAAGAGCGCAACCGCATTCTCATACCGAGTATTTTCCGAGGACTCCGAAACCCCTACGCTGGGCGAGCATGCTCCTCTCTCCCTCAAACCCGCATGGAAGCCCCAAGGAGACAAACTCGGCCTCTTGCTTCAGTACCAGCTCAACCCATCCTCAAAGCTCACCGCCCCAGTAACACTACACAACGTTGTCATCGTCGCGACCTACGAAGGCAAATCCAGCGGCGCCCAAACAAAGCCCGTAGGAACACACCTCAAGGACAAACACCTTGTGTACTGGCGCATCGGCGATCTCACCCTCAACACCGAACCTCACAAGATCGTCTGCCGCATCATCGGCGCAGAAGGTGCAGAGCCTAAACCTGGCCACATCGAAGCACGCTGGGAACTCACGGCCACAGGCGATCAAGTCATCGGCAGCGGTATCTCCATCTCCAGACTCGACGAGGGCAAGGGTAAAGGCAAAGATGTCTCCGAGGACGATCCCTTCGCAGACGACACCGCTAGCACAGAACACAAGTGGGTTGACGTACCTATCTCGAGAAAGCTCGTCAGCGGTAAATATGAAGGACGGTAGTGGGTAGTGTTGAATAATTTTCACGTGCATGGATAGAAAAGACAAGATATCTGCCATATCTTGGCGGCGCATTGAATAGCGAGCGTATGGGGCTAGTTCCTGGGGTGAACTTTTCACTCTTCTTCATTTTGTTACCCATCTTCATCTTTTTCTTTAGTATAATTTTCTCTTTGTATGCGTATTTGTATGTTAAAAACCACACCTAGGGAGGAACAGAAAGTAGGCTTATATGTATGGAGCTGAAAGAAACAGAACCATGATGAATCATAAAAAAGGACAATATGTCCAGAGTCTTTTTGCTACTTGGCTGCCTCTATACTAATTTCTTTTTGTCCTTATACTCCAAAACCGTGGGACATAAAAGGTGACATGCTTTTAATATACAGAAATGATCACGCCTTTTTGCTCTTTTTACTATCTTGATCCTTCTTATACTTTGAATACTTCTCCCCCAGATAACGCCACGTTCTCGAGAATCCGCCCATCAATAAGCCCTTGATACTTTGTACGGTACTTGGCCAATTGACCGTTTGCTTAATGACGATACGCACCGTTTCGTTAAGTTTCTGGGCGTCGTCTGTGGCGATGCGGCGCTCAAATTCGCCTCCTTGCATCTTTTTAACGGCACCGCATTCTTCATCCGTTGAAGCCTTCATGAGCTCGTTGAACTCTCCGCGGGGAATACCGAAACGTCTTTGGTACTGGAAGTATAGACGTGATCGGAAGGTCTGGGGGAGTCGTCTGACCATGTTACCGCGGCGAACGGGGTCCATGTCTTGTTGGAGTTTGTTGCCCGCTTCGGGGTTCATGATCCAGTCTGTGTCGTCGATGCGGCAAGCGCCTGTGAAGTCGACATTTGGAAGGGTCTTGACAAGGGGGGCGTAGAGACGACGGAAGTGAATGATGTTGTTGTCGACAATGTTTGTGACTTTGCTCTTGTTCTCTGTTGGGAGAGCCATTCGTGGATCACCTAGATAGCTCAGACCTGCGATGGTGCTGTAGAGTTCAGCTTCTGTGAACTGTGGTGGGAGGAGAAGAAGAGCTGTTCGAACAGCGGCGATGAGGTTATGTTGGTTGGCGAGTCGGACACGAGGATGGTCGCGGAGAATCTTGACGGGCTTTTGAAGACGACCAGCGAGGTATAGACTATCCCATGAAGAAAGGTCGCGAACGAGGTTATCGATACTTGTGACGCCGTACTTGATGAGCATACCGTTGACCTCGACGTATGGATTGAAGTAAACGCCAGCACCCCAGTTCTGCACACGCGATACAACACCCGAGCCTAGCGAAGCCAGTCCCGAATAATGATTCCTATGTTGCTTCATATTGATCGAATGCCAATGCTCAACATGCGATACACCAAAGATAAAGTCCAGCACTTTCGGCGATCCCTTCTGCGACTTTATAAGCGCCTCCGGTGGATTCGGATGCACAGCGCGAAAGTCCGATTCCGAAATACTAGCCTGCGAAGGGCTCTGCGGAAAGACACCAGAACCGTAGGCAAAGCAGTACATTATCGGCGCATTAAACTGCCGCAGCATAAGGCGCAGAGCTTCCTTGAGCTCATAGTTGATGATCATATGTTGGTTCGCGCCGAAGAGTCGATGTGGCAGGTCAGCGAAGGACTTGATGGGTGTGTCGAGGTCTTCCCATTCGCTGCTGAAGACATTGAGTTTACTGCTTGGTGTTGAGGACGCGCTGCTTGCGATGGATTCGTCGGAGCTTGAGCTTGAGCTTGAGCTTGAGGTGGGGGGTTTCGTTGAGTTGGAGTAGCATCGTGTGTATTGTGTTGGAGGGATTTGTCGTAGGTGGGAGGATCGGAGGTATATGGCACGGGTGGTCACGGAGGACTGAAGATATTAGAGGACGGCGGAGAGGTAGGGGGATATAGAGCTTACCCGGAGGCCAATTGAGGCCATCGTTGAAGATGTGAGTTCTCGGCAGGTGATGTGAGAGGTTGAGTTCAAGGTTGAAGGCTTGAGAGGTTGTAAGAAATGATGTTACAGCTGAAGCTCTCGGTGCCAAGGTCGTTAGCTGCCGCGGAAGCTTCGGTTGCATTCACCCAAGAACAAGAAGAGCTACAAACAAGCGCAAGCAAAAAGGAACGAATAAAACCGTCGTCATTCAAGAATCGACGTCAGTGGAGCTCGGTTTTGTAAGCGGATGGATCGCAAACTCGACTTCGGTGATCGTCGGGTCTGAAGCTTGACTCAAGGGAAAAGAAAGGGAGTGGGTCATGAGGAATGTGGGATGGCCAATCGGGAGAGGCTCTAGAAACGGGGGCAGGGGTCCATCTTTATCAGGTACGGAAGACGTCACTGGGATGATATCGACTTGGCAAGCTTGGAGAGAGGATGGTTTGCAAGGATGCGTCATTATGGGGGGAGTGATTGGAGAGTTTTTCAGGGGTTTTAGGATGTGTTTGGCCTGAATTTGGCTTGGGATTGGTCCATTGGTTTGTGTAAAACTCAAAGAGCTATTGTTATGGCGAAATGCGAGTCAACTTACAAGCAGAACAGACGCAACGACAATAGGACAATTGTTGACCAACCCTAATTGTTGCAACAATAACAGTTGGTCAACAAGCTATTAATTGCATGACGGAGACTTACCTGAGAATTCTCAACGTTAAACTAGCCTGCCGTTACACGCCCCCAGAGTTCAAGAAGCTTCGCGGAGCTTGACGCAGAGCTTCTTCCAGCATACCCTACACATTGGCTCAAAAAGTCTTGGGCAAGTCTCTAGGCCCAAACGCTCTCAGTATAAGAGTAACTCATCACACTATACAAATATTTAATTCACCTCCCTTCCAAAGCTTATATAACTCTTCTAAGATAATAATATTCTCATGCCGCATCTCTCTTATATCGTCTTGAAGCCCACTCTTTGAACGCAAGGACCAGTTGGGTCACGTGATGACGCAAGCTACCGTGGTGATCGCAAACAAACCATCTCCAGACCGCAACCTTTCATTTAATCAAGCAACTCAACCCACAAAACTCGGAAAATGCGCTCCTATACGCCCAACGATAAAGATGGGCGTGGGAGCCGGCGAAGCTCTGTTAATGCCAGATTCCGAGCCAGCACGTCTACTATAGACAGACCTCAGACATCTCTACGACAGTCCAGGGTAAGTCAACACAAAACAAAACAAACATTCCCGAGCTCGAACACAAGTTTCTGATCGCGAACCTTGGCTGCAGATTTCCTCTTTCCGCGCCAGTACACAGCCTACATACAATCTGTTCACGGGCGAATCAAATATTCCTCGACCTCAATCTAGGCAAAGCCACGTCGCCGAGTCTGTCCGCCCCGGTTCGCGCGAAAGTCATAAGGAGAACATGGCGCCCCCGGACGCGGACGAGTACGAGAAGTACAGGCGAGAGATCGAGTCATTGAAAGCCGAGATCGGGACGCTGCAATATCGAATTCAGACTGCCGAGCAAGAGAAGGAGATTGCGACGTCGGAGCAAAGCAGCAAGTTGGAGCAAGCTCGACGGCGGGAGCAAGATGAAGCGCAGCACCGACAAGCGGCTGAGGCTGAACGCGAAAAAGCGGTAGCGCAAACAGAAACTCTTCGAAGAGAATTACAAGAAGTCAAGGACGCGATCGATGGCGATAAGAAGCAATTAGAGCGCAAGGCTCGTGAAGCAGAGGATGAGGCCCGCTTGCTGCAGGAACAGTTGGAGGACCTATCCACAGCGAAGGACGATGCCGCCCGAATTGCCGACCGAAAAGCCACAGACATGGAGATGCAGATTGCCGCGGCGCAAAAGACTATCCAAGAATTTGAGCAGGAGAGCGAACAGCGGGAGAATGCCCTACAACAAACACAAGCTCAATTGGCTGAGAAGGATGGAGTGATCGCGAATCTCGAGGCAGATGTGCTACGACTCAAAGCGCAAAGCGGCGATGCAGAGACGATGGAGATCATCAGACAGGAACTTACTGAACAAGTTCAGCATATCCGAAACCTCGAGGCGACGAATCGTGATCAGCTCTCCGAACTTAAGCACCTACGAGCGTTGAGCAAGGCAGTTGAAGTTGTCGAAGAAGAGAAGCGAACATTACAGCGAAAGCTTGAGTCGGCCGAATTGATTGAAGCAGAGCTTGCCGAGGCGCGTATCCAGCGACAACGACTGGAGGACGAGCGCTTGGCTTGGTCGGCGTATCTAAGAAACGCTGCCGAGACAGACGAGTCTGAGTTTGACTCGCCAGAGGCTGTGGCAAGGGCCCTTGTTGAAGAGCGCTTGACGAATGCATCATATGTTGAGAAGGTCGGGTCCCTCCAGGCTGAGATTACTGCTGCTCAGAACACGATCCAATCGCTTCGCGACGAGCAGGCTCAACTGAAGAATGAGGTCGAGAATGCGAAGACTGTGGCAAATGCTAGTAATGCCGATAAGGCCCGAATGCGACTGGAGCGCCAACGTGCCTTGGCCGTCAAGGAGGTCGAATACCTCCGCGCACAGCTCAAGACCTTCGATACCGAGGACGAGACACTTCAGCCAGAACAATTTGACCAGGCCCGCGTACAGCGCGTGCAAGAGCTGGAGGATCTTGTCGACAAGTATAAGATGGAAGTCCAGAACCTACACGCAGAGCTATCGTCAATCGAGCCCTCAGCACCAAGCACACCCCAACCCGCGACAGGAAGCAAGCGCTCAAGAGCGGAGGATGACAGTTCTCAAGAGCAACTCGGCCAACTCACGCGAAAGAAGCGTATGCTAGAGGAGCAATTGACCAAGTCGCAAAACAAGATTGCTTTGCTGGAGAAAGACTTGTCTACCAGCAAGGAACAACTCAAAGCTGCTAAGCAACAAACACAAACACGTGTTCTATCACTCAAGTCCAATCCCACATCAGACTTTGAAGCTATCAAGCGCTCCACCCTCGAAGCACTAAAGAAGGAGAACGAAGACCTCCTCGCAACCCTCCAATCCAAGAACGCCAACTCCTCCGTCCCTATGATCCCAACCTCCGTCCTCGCCGCAATGGAGCGCGAAATAACCGCCGCCAAGTCCGAAACCGCCTCCGCCGAGAAGCGCACGCGCCGCCTAAAAGAAGTCTGGGGCTCCAAATCCCAAGAGTTCAAAGAAGCCATCTTCTCCACGCTCGGGTGGACCGTGACGTTCATCCCCAACGGCAAAATGCGCGTCGAGAGCACGTTCTACCCCTCGCAGACAGACGAGCATGAGAATTCCATCGTGTTTGATGGCGAGCGCGGCACGATGAAGGTTGGCGGTGGACCGAGGAGTGATTTCGCGAGGAGGATTAATGATCAGATTGGGTTCTGGGTTAGGGAAAAGGGATGTATTCCTGGGTTTTTGGCGGCGCTGACGTTGGAGTTTTATGAGGAGCATACAAGGGCTTCGAAGTAGGATGGATGTGATGATAGTTAATACCCCTGTATATTTGTGTTCATAATGAAGTCAGTTGAGGATTGTATATAGGAGGCATGGCTGATGCCTTTCTGCAAATACATCCGTGGACTCCATGTATCTTAATGATATGGCCGCCCAGATCGGCTAAAGTGTTAACATAGAGCTTGTCAATCGTCACCCTGGGGCCTGGGCTTGTTTCCAAAATCTAGTTGCGCCTGGCCTATCAAACTTGACCTTGGTATTGTGAGTAACGCATCATATATCAACGGCGACTTGGTTGATGGCTCAGGGGTCATCTGGCCGACTTGGGTGCCTTGCCGGGGAATTAAGCTGTGTGCCATTCTTCTGCGTACCATACCCAGTTGGTCGCAAGGTAGGAACATCCAAGTGCAGCATGTTGTGAGTTACTTGGTCATTAGGGGGGAAAGACTTCGGACACTCTCGCTTCAGGTAGGTATGCAGCCCCCAGGGAGCAAGATGACTTGTAACATTAGATTGGGATACTAAAATCCACTGATCTAAATGGTTGGCAAGGTATCATAAACTTACCCAAGTATTTTCATATCTTAGGTAGGATGAAGGTCCTAAAGTTTCTTGCCTCCCCTAGCCTACCTGGTATGCACTCTATGGACTTGCAACTTCCTCTCACAGCAGTGCTTTCTCTCGTAATACTTGTCTAACCAAGGTACTCATGGAAAGGCATCTACCAGGCCAACTTGTACTCTACAAACTTTTGCTCTTCATCCATCGTCATCATCATCATCATCCATCAAGACTATACCGTATCATATCAAAACATCATGTGCGAGTTTAACGACGATGAGATATCAAAAGACCCCAACCCTTTCATCACCGTCCCTCCACCTTCAGGATCTTCAGGACCCCAAACCTCCATCACCGTCGACCTTACCCAAACGCCAGATTCGGCCGATGGTCGGAGACCAAAACGTACCACTGGCCAGAAACGTAAACGTGCCACTGTGACAGAAGAAGCAGAACAACTTGAGAATATTCCATCGGTTAAGCATGTTCAGGCTGATCACGACTCTATTCCGACTCCTTTTGAGACACCCTCGACTGTGGATGCGCGCCAAGATCCTGCCATCGATACTCCTGATGTTGCACCACCATCTCAACGCAGCAGTTCACCTCTTTCACCTCCACCATGGCTTTCAGACAAACCACAGCCTTCAACTTCACAACGGCGGCCTTCGACTCCACCACGGTTCTCAAGTCCACCACTACAAAGGTCTTCCCGGTGGGTTGGACACGACCAAGACATTCCCAGCCCGTCACATGAGCCAGCAAAAGTTTCGCCCCGTATAAACGGCCTCCGAGGACTTGGAGAAGCCCTCATGACAAACTTGGAAAAAACTCACGAAAGAGATCGTCACCAGTTGATTCAGCTAGTGCTAGCTAGTTCTCAAGGCGAGGAAAGTTGCTCGGCCGACAACTTATGCCTACACCGCAGGCAACTAATTGCTGCGATGGATGAGCCGTACTGGATAAAGATCAACTGGCCACAGATTGCTACGGGTGAAGGAGCTGACCGACCTGTAGAGCTTTACCATGTCATTTGCTGGGATGCAATGATAGACACAGAAGGACTCTTGCCAAAGAAGCTCTTCCCAAAGATGGTCGAAAATGAAAGTGGAGACTTCGAAAAGATTGGGCTCATGGCGAGACAGTGGCTGAAATACTCGGGCAATGTCTTTCCGGACAGAATGAGCCAGATTCTTGAGAGACTCAAGACTATTGTGAAGCCTGGAGAAGATATCGCTGAAGTTTGGCGACTCAAATGTAGGCGAGAACTGTGGCACGTAGCGGACAAAACTTGTAGTCTTTCGGCAATTCTCTTGATGGGAGATACTTATGTATAAGAAGTGATGGAGGGGGTTGGCTTTGATAGTAGGTAGTTATAATAGGATTATCAAGTTATTTGCATAAAAACTTCTGACTTTAAATCAACGTGCTGTAATAAACTAGTCTAATAGCTTGATAAGATATACTAAACTTACTAAACTCTTTTATTATTTAGAAAAGATATACTAAACTTACCTAAATCTTTTTATCATTTAGAAAAGAGGTCTTGAAGATTTCTTACAGTTAGACTGGGAAGCATTTCATCAAACTGGCTCAATGAGCTAAATCTTACTGATCAGGGTGCCCACTTGCACTTGTAGAACAAGACATCCTGTTGAGAAACATGATATTTACTACTACCTGCACCATTATGAGATCCTTCACCGGTCAACGATATCGGCCTCGCTCCGGTCTATCCCGAGCAGCCCCGGGATTCAATGCCATTCGATATGTTGTTCTCATTGGATGGTGGCATCTGAAACCGGAGCTT
>NC_030994.1:699577-707173 GCF_000149955.1 Fusarium oxysporum f. sp. lycopersici 4287 | reverse complement strand
AGCTCTGTCTTTTTGTTTTTGCTTCTTCAGCTCCTTATCCATCATTCTGAGAATCTCAGAATCATCAGAGCTTGTGGTGCTTGTTTCGGTGTATACGCTATCTCGTCTCTGTATGGAGACTGTTTGAGGGAGGGGGCATGCTGGGACCTGGCATGTCCTGAAATTTGAGCATGCCCTGGAAGTTGACCATGTCCTGGTGCCTGGCTATGTGCCGGAACTGGGTTGTGTAGTGGTACTGTATTGTATCCTTGATTTCCCGTTGGTAGTGCAGAAGAAGCATGGTGAAGCCCTGGAATTTGCTGTGGTATAGTGCTTTGTTGTGGCAAATGACTCTGCTGGTGAGCTGGTGGCTGGCACAGACGGGTATCCGTGTTTCTGAAGGTCCTGGAGCTCCCAAACCTAGCTCGCTAATCCTTTGTTGCAAAAACTTTTCCTGTTCTGTACGTCTTTGTTGATCCTGGACTTCCGCCAGTCCCGGTTCAGCAACTTTCTGCCTCAGTCCTCTCTCAACTTCCTCTTTCTGCATAGTAAAAACCTTTTCAATATTCTCCCCCGCCTCATCAATCATGCTGCTGACTTCCTCTCTCCTTGCATCGACCATCTCGTCAAATTCCATATTCTTCAACTCAATGAGAAGTTCAGAGCTGTGAGTCAAAATGGACATCAGTTCATTGACGAGTTTTGCTTTATCGAGGATTGTCTTCAATTTTTCTTTTGCGCTAGCATCTTCAGGAAGAGAGAGGTTCATGGTGCCCATATTGCGAAAGAATTCTAGTTGGATGGATAGTGCTTGGTAGGCTTGGTTGGTTAGGAAAGGAAATGTGTCGATTAGTGAGTCCCATGGGAAGTCAGAATATGACTGCGGGTCTGCGTAGTTCATGGTAGTGTCCATATTAGCTTGTGATTGAATCTCTTTGAGATTCGGAGCCGTGGTAGCAGTGCGATTGAGCTGAAAGGCCCAGTTCCTTTCAGGTTGGCTCAGTCCAGTTCCAGTGTAGGAAAAGTCTTGCGAAAAATCCGTGGCGGGTTAGGTAGATATATCGTTCTTTTAGAGGCATTGATTCAGAACTGTGGCCGGCCATGATGCTGTGAACAGTTTGCTGTGCTTATGAACAAATGGGTCAATTCGTCAGTAGTTAGTGAACGTGATGAGATAAGATGGTCTATCATCTACACAACAAAGGGACCGGACCAGGGTGGTGAAAGTGAACACAGCAAAATGGACGACAGACTGAAAACCGGCTGGTAAGAAATTGAATATACTTAGGCGAGGGGCTAATCTAGGTCTTGGATGATTTCGCCAATATTTAGAAGCTTTCAAATCTGGCTTCAATATCGAAATCGTACGATTAAATATTCTCATAGTCATAAACTCTAAACTCTATAGTCTATCTATACCCATCAGACCTTTTAAACTAGAACAAAGTATACCTCAATCGCTTCCACCAGGGAAACGTAGCGAGCTCTGTCCTCCAAGCATTGATAGCCTCCCAATCATGTTCACGTCGGCCCGTATCGATATCAATCTTCTCAATGCTGATCCAACTTGTCCTCTTCCAGAGATATCCTCCAGCCCAGAAAGCCAGCACAATAGGGAGTCCAAGATATTGCATGAAGAAATCCTCAACAGTACCCATTCCGGACTCGCCAACAGGGGCGACAATGGCCACGTAGAACTGAGAAATATTAGCCGATGTTCTGAAGAATGAAGATTTGGGCCTTACCTGAGCAATGAGAATGACAACAACAAAAATCAACCCCAACCATGATCCCCAAACGCCACCAATAGCCTTGAACGGGATTTCATCGAGCGTATGTCCATTATACTTCCACGCCGCTCTAAATCGAATATGCGCAAGACAGATCGATCCCCAGCAAACAAGCATGGCCAATCCCGACAAAGCCAAAAGCCAGTCAAAAATAACAGGACCAGCTGCATCAAGGTTCAAGAAAGCAAGGCATCCAAAAGCAATGATGAATCCAACAGACGGTAAAGGTCGACCCGCTCGATCAACCCAAGTAAAGATCTTTGGCGCAAAACCCTGCTGCGCAAGGGCAAGAAGTGTGCGCGATCCGCCATACACTGAGGCGATGCCGAGGGATAAGACGGATGAGAGGATGACGGCGTTCATGTAGTGATCGAGACCCTTGAGGCCGGAATATTTTCCAACAAGAACGAATGGCGAAGCTGCGCTGTTGGAGTAAGAACTCGAGCTGAGAAGATTCTCATCATTGCAGCTGATCAACAATCCAACGAACAGCAGCGCAACAATGTAAAACAAGCAGATTCTCCAAAAGACCTGCTTGATAGCTGCAGGAACCGAAGCAGTAGGATTTCGAGACTCAGCAGCTGCCAAACCCACAAGTTCCGAGCCCGCAAATGAAAACGCCGCTGTTACGAAAACAGAGCAAAATCCCTTAAATCCGTTCTTGAAAGCACCAGGATCATGCCAAAGCTTAAAGCCCTGATACGTATCGTAGCTCCCACTCGACGGACCCCCGCCACAAACCAGCACCAGTGCGATTATCATAAAGATAGAAATCGATGTGAGTTTGAAGCACGCCGCCCAGAATTCCTCCTCGGCGTATCCCAACGTGCCGAACATGTTGAGGATGGTAATAGCAGCGAGAAACACGGCGATCCAGACTCCGGGGGAGATGTCAGGAGACCAGTATTGGATAGTAATAGCGCAGACGGTGAGTTCGAGAGGAAGTGTAGCAGCCCACTGAAGAGTGTAGTTCCACGCCATGGCGAAACCAAAAGACGGGTCGATGAAACGAGCCGCATAAGTGTAAAAACCGCCAGAGATGGGATACATGACGGCTAGTTCACCCATTGCGTAGACAACATTGAAAACCATGACTCCAACGAGGAAGAAGTCGATAAACAACGTAGCAGGGCCCTACAGCCATCAGTATAAACTCAATTGGGTGAAGGACTCACTTACACCTTTACTCAAAGCCGAACCAGATCCAACAAAGAATCCAGCACCGATCGATCCTCCAATAGCAACCATCTGAAGATGTCTCGGCTTCATCTTGCGATCCAATTCCACAAGCCCAAGTCCATAATGCTTCCTCGTAAAAGACTTAGCGTTCAATCCCGTCCTCGTCATGAAATCATCCTGCTCATATTCTTCACCCGTTGCAGTGAAGGTTTCTTTCGTAGGAGCGTTTTCATCAGCCATTACGCCTTTTTCCCCAACGACGGGAGAATCAGATATGACTTTTTCAACAGCCATGATAGCCAAATTCAACGAATCACCTAAAAAAACGGAAAAGAGTGAGGAATTAAAGAAGAAAGAAAAAAGTTCTTGCTAAATGGCCCCATTATAAAAAAGATCAGAGGCCCCATAGTAACAACGCTATTAGGCCCACACATGGCATGGTCATGACTCTGGATGCAAAATTTTCATTAATCGCAATTCAATCTCCACGATCTAAGGAGGAGTTTTGGTTACTACTCCAGATATTGAATTGGTTATTTACGTAAATCTCCATGGGGAAGGGGTTGGTATTGATAATGAGGGTATCTACTCCAAGAGATTTGGAGGTTTTGCGTCTCCACATTGAAAAGTTGGAGAAAATTGTCTACAGGACTTTAAAACAAAAAGAATCTAAGATATCGTGATAAGTAACAGTAGAGATTATGACTCTAGTGTTTCTGAAAACATGTTAATTCACGAGAAACAGGGATTTTTCAATCATTCAATGAGTCAAGTTGAGTGGTTCGACCAATTTGCCACTGTCTAATACCGAGGTCAAATTCTCACAGCAGCAATGTCGATATCGAGATTTTCGTTTATCAAAAGCCTCATGCAACTTAACTGATGAACTGATTCGACGATCAATCAAGATCTATCTTATTACGTTACTCCCAAGTCTAATAAACCCACTCTGTAAATCTTTAAGTCAGAGACATCCTTGTCTCTATAACGTAAAAAAGTTGCGGCTCAGCGGATCGTGGTGGAGCCATGATCGGAGCCGATGGACGGTCACTTATTCCCGAATTGCCTCCATCACCCGCTAGAGTAGGATTGCTACCAAATTTTGAGATAAACAGAATAACAAACAGATAAACCAGCAACAACAAGAATGGAGGCAATAAAGGCAATTAGATATCCCATCTGATTGCCTTCTAAGTGAATTACACTAGAAAATGCCCTATTGCAGAACATCGCTAGCTCTTATTCCCTTGCATCGAAATGTTATCTGCGAGACTAGCTATGCTGTCGAGTTGAAGGAGACAGCGCGGAGCAGATTCTGGTAGATATGGACCGCGTCAACTCCCCAAAGCTAATACATGGCCTACAGAAAATAGTTACGAAGTAACCTCTATCCGTACTGTGCACTGAAGGTTTGGACGAAGCCCTTGATTTCTTATGCTCCAAGAATTAGTCATTAAGCCCTTATCTAACATCTGCCGGACCATGAAGAGCAATCTCATCCACCTCAATAGGCAGTCCTCAATACAGCGACTGGCTTGGCTGGGCAGGCGATCTGGCACTATTCGCCCCTGCAGACACTTTCATCTACAACTACTATGAAAACTAGACGAAGCCCCTTTTGTGTAAAAGACTCGTGGTGGTCCGGTGCCGAAAGTTGTTCCTGATGTACTTTGACATCTTCATACTAGAAGGATGATTGGCCGGCTGGTGTATACGGTAATGTCATAGCTCTGACGACTTGGGATGTTTGGAAGGTATCAAGGGATAATATAATTTTGAAGACTCAGTATAAGACGATGATTGGTTCCGCAGATGGGATACCGTGTAATATGTTTGGTTGGACTAGCTTTCAGGACTCTAAGACATCAAATCGAGGGTCTTGACGAGAAAGGCGCTGGCGACGGGGTGATTGTCTGTGAGAGCCTTCTCGGGATACTCGGGAGGAACGTCTGGATACAGTCAATCTTGAAAAAGGGTTAGGATCATGAAAGCTAAGGCCTCAAAATTATGGGGACAGAGAAACCTTACACCGAGTTGACAGTGGCAAAGCGAAGGCTACATGATGTCCTACCATGAGTTTGGGGCAATTGGGCACTTCATCATGGAGAGTATAGCAGGGATAGAGTGCATTGAGTGAGGGTGGAGTAGATCTTGTGTGTAGCTTGAGACGATGGCGGATGCTATCATGTGTGTAAAGGCAGAACATTTGACTCTCTATGAGTTGGTCTCTTGCTTGTGGAAGTTGAAGTCTTTGGATGACGAGGTTGAGCCTTTCACTATAATTTTAGTGTTTCCTGCTATGACACATATTGAAGTCGTACTTCCGTAAGGGGGTGGCCAACGGAGGTATTCTGGACAAAGTGGAGCGGGATAATGGACTATCCATTCCAGGTTGAGTAAAAGGATAGAAGGATCCATTAAGCCAATGCCGAGCCAAGTTCTTTAAGTTCGGTCAATATAGAGGTAGATGCGAGCTAGCAAATGAGAGGTGAGAAATAAGAAACGGAATTCTTTACCCTGATTATGTTAGCGTTTTACGCGGAACATACTCGAACTTGACTTCCTAAATTTATTTCCAGACCATTCTCACATTGGATCATGTAGGTTCGTGTTTAAGGGATGAATCCGATTGGAGCGCGTCCCTCAACCACAGCAAGCGAGTACACATGACTTTGTGACTGGTTAATGACCTATATCGCGAGTCATGATATCTCTTCAACGGGAACTTCGCATCGGATCATCTGCGAGCTCCCCAAGCGAGAATCCGCGGAACCGGTCACATATTACTATATGTAAAACCTTATTTTGACCGCTAGTATTTTAGTTTGAGACTTTTATGGGGTATTCTGTGAATAGACGAGTGCAGAGTTTTCGGCAGTTGTATAAGTAGTTCGACCCCTGATTTGCCAAGAAACCAAAGTCCGATTTACCGATCACAACTATGAGAATGTGTGCAATTATAGGAAATGTTTTCTTGGCGATGTTTCTTGGCATCACTATGAGAGATTCGAACACCAGTAAGACCTCGTATTCTGGTCATGAGTTTCCGGAATCCTGGCAAGTCCGGAGTAGTTACGCCTATTGAGAATTACTGGAGACCATGAGATCGATGATCTTTCGAGTTGACGTACTGAGAATAGGGATTGTTGAGCTGTAATTTTGGGTATAAATATGTGCTTGGGTCTCTTCGAGAAGCAAACCATTCATATCACAACTCTCAGCATCACAAACCCCAAGCTTCAGTCGAACAGCCCATCAAATAAGGTATATACCTAACCCTCAAAGTTTCTCACAAAGCCTAACTCTTACAGCACCTGAATTTTTCCATCAAAATGAAGGTCTCAATCCTCGGTCTCCTCACCCTCTCAGCATTCGCTTCCGCATGCGCCAGCTACGAAAGCTGCCACTGCTACGACAGCAACGGCGTTCCCAACAACGGCGCCACCCAGACCGTTTGCGATCACTTCAAGGGTGGAATGGAGCCCAACACGCGAGAGTACGGTGCGAACACCCAGTACAAGGAGTGCAACGTCAAGACTTTTGGTGGCGGTGCTTCGAGCTTCGATAACTGTGACTGGAGACGCAGATGTCAGAATGCTGGCGCCACTGGTGCTGATTCTTCTTGCCGGAGCAAGTTTCCTTAGGTGTATTGTGAGAAATGGAAGCTTGAGTCGTTGTATGGAGTTCCAAGAACATTGGTTTAAGCTCGGCCGACTTGAAGTGGGTTCTACTGTTTATACTTAAGATTTATGACCACAAGTACGAAATTGTGTATGTTTCCAAGAAGGCGTCTCATAAATCCTGGACATCATGGTACAGGACATTCTGATGTAAGCCCGATATTTTCGGTGCACCGATCTAGTGAGTTGAAATAAGGGTGACATGCCAAAGTTTTGAGTATGTAGAAGTGATCGGTAAACACACCGGCATATGCTTCGGTTTTGATTAGTAATTATTTAGTAGTCAATCAGGTATCGCCAATAGTAGCTTGTAAGCCACCTTCCTAATCTTGGCCAGGTATACTAGACAACCATCCTGCAATCCACTGATGAGGCTCGCTGAAGTCAATCAATCTGACAACGAACGAGACATGCATACCACGAGGGATAGTGTTTGCCTTGTGATTTGTTAGCCTGCTGAGGTCATGTTTTGCATGTGAGGCACGGCACGCGCAGTGATGAAATACGAGCTTAGCATGGCAGAGTTGACATACATCATCAACGCAGCCTATAACCCTGAGGCTTTAGTAAATAGTCCGAGCCCCAGATAAGAATACATCCGAGGTAGTCTGTAAATTATGAAACCAACTAGTAATGAGCATCACTCTTATAGTCTGGCTTAGCACAATGTCTCACTAAACATCTGACTGATCACCAACTCGGAACTCCCCGCTTCTAGGGACCACGCTAAAGGTCTGGAGATTAACTTTCAGCCACAAACCGATCAGCTGCAAATAGCTCCAAATTTAGACGTCATAGCTAAATGCCTCAACAATTCATAAGATCGTCGTGCCAATTGGTCTCCCTAGCAATTCAGCTTCACAAAATTGCGGGGAACTCGCTGATGTTGCTCAGTAAATCTGACCACGTACGGACGCCACAATAATCAGAATAGGAAATTGATTTCGGCCTAGTTTTCAAAAAAGTCT